>NC_137688.1:46444724-46539724 GCF_963989245.1 Nansenia antarctica | reverse complement strand
GTAAAGGTAATCAGTAACCCTACAGTGTCTTTGCCAGCAATATGAATGATGAATGAATGGTCTTTATTGTCATTGATATATCATCAATATTATTTGCTATATTTAAAATGATCAACAACTTTCAAGCTCTTTATAAACCATTAATAAATAATATACTCATTATTCATTATAACTACTATTTGAGCAGTTATATACATTACTAAATACATAATAAATGAATAGTGATATCCATAACTATTTACACATTATTTTCTAACTGCTTATAAATCATTTGTCAACATTACACATGTTCATGGATGTTTTGATAAAATAAGTTTGTTTAATTCATGATTTGCTAATAAACACAACCTAAATCTAAATAATTCATCATGTGTCGTATCTAATCTGAAGTTGCATCTATTCAGCATTTTAAAAAATAAAAATAAAATAATAAAGGTATATAAACCATTTATATACCTTTGGTGCAAATTGTTTGATCTTAAACCCACAAAACCATAGAATAATTCTTTTAACAATTTCTGGGGAATGTGAACACTTTATTAAGCATGATGGAATGATCATTTGTTAATAGTGAATTTTTTATTTATTAATGGTTAAAGTATTTATCCTAAAAAATGCACTCTAGAAACATCCATGCGGTCGAAACCATGAGGAGAAACCTGTTCCTTTCCTTCACCTATAACTCCATGGTTTACCCAGCGCAAAACAAAAAGAATGAGGATTATTTATTTCGATTATGGTTGAGTAAGTGTTGACCGTAATTGGTCTAAACGGTTGTGACTAGCTACAAAGCAACACACTCATCCAAATCAAATCTCCTGGCACTACTTTCGGCCTGATTACACAATAACTCAGCTCTGATGGATTGTGTTCCTCCAGCAACACAGCCTAGCCAGCACAGTTAGTGAATAGAGAATTGTGGGTTTGGAGCTGCAGCGGTGGCAGTGTCTCATTCACAGAGCCCATGGTCGTTGCTGTGGTTCGGGGGAATGCAAATGTTAGCACTGAATGGCAGGTCAAATTCACTCAGCTGAATTGAGGCTGAGAAGGAGTGAGGTCACGCCGACTACTGTACTACAAATTCAAGCACCTCCCCTCGTGCAGTAACAAGGGCACATACACACAGTGGTGTAATTTGCGAATATGAACTAAGCTTTTCTAACATTTGAGAATAGAGAAGACTGTTTGACCTTCATGGCGTAATAGCCATAAATTGCTGATTGTTGATAGAGGATTGGGTGCTGAAGGCAGCAGGTTAGATTATGAAAGGGAGATGGACAAAATAACTTGGCCCAATTGATGCCGCAGAAGGGGATAGAACTACAGAAGTGTGTAGAACCATATGGTTCAATTCCTCACTGAGTTGCACCAGCAATCCTGCATTCTGAGATCAAAATGGAAGCTGTTATGGGCCTCCAACACATCTGCTCTGACCTTCCTATCACCTGGGCATGGAGGACCTTTAAGTTAATGAAATCCTTTCTAAATATGAGCTAGGAAGCCAGAAACTTTACAACATTATGGAAGTCATAAATCAGGAGCTTGTCCGGTTCCTTTATTCGACAAGTGGAGGAGGTAGATAGGGTGGTCAGGGAAAGGTCCTTTTCTTTCTCCCTATCTCTCCTCTTCTCCTCTTCTCCTCTCTCTTTCTCCCCTACCTCTCCACTGTGAATTATTGTCCATCTTCCTCAAACTCCTTGCGTGCGTTTAAAATTGATGAGTTGTGAGGGGCAAAGACTTATGGCTCTGCCAATGGCACTTAATACCGTATTGTCCCCAAGAGAAAAATAAAAAATAATAATTTAGCATGTTAAGTGAAGCAGGGCCTCTAGCAGTCTGCAGCATAGGATGTGCTCTTTTGGATCGAGATTAGAGAATTCATTAGAAATCTACAGAGGAGGACTTTAAACCAGCATGATTTATGTGCATAAGTTCCAGAAACTCCTCTCTCCCCCACTGCAAGGAAAAGGACAAGTGAGCAGTACAAGAAACCCATGTAGGCAGAGAAGATGCCACAGTGCACTTAAGAGACAATGAAATGAAACGTCATTTCCATTTAATAGTTCTAAATTGGAAAATATGCCCCCAGGTGATACTGGAATAGGGATATTTAATGCAGCTTACCTCAATACGCATGAGTAGTGGCCGACATCTTGCAGCTCCGTAGGCCGAAACCATATTGCGTCCTCCTCCTTGCTCATTCGTATGCCGTCGAAACTGATTGGCTCCTCAAAGTCCCCATGTCCTGTACTTTTATACCACATAAGACTTAGTCCTGTGCTCTGGGCGTGGGTATAGTTCGCTCGGATATATCCATAGAATAAAGCACATTTAATCCTCACTGGTTCCCCCAACAGCACTTTGTATTTCAAGTAGTCCACCGACCAATCCGTGCAGCCGTCCACTGAGGGGAAAGGAGACATGGAAAGGTAGATTAATAGGACTGTCATAAGAGTGTTATAATGAGTATTAGACTGATGGCACAATAAGCATCATTGTATCATCATACAGCCAACATAGACGTCACACAGAATATGCTCAGCTCTTAAAATTATATTTGTCTGTGGGAACAGTGGGCATTTAGATTTAGGTCTCCTAGGTATACTTTGTCAGCATCAATTGCACCGTAATGAATCATCATTGGTCTTAGTACAACATTGTTTTGCTTTGTCACCTCAAATGGGCAGCTCTAAAACTTTTTTACGGTCACACTTTCAACTAAGTATATCTTATAAAGACTTAATACAACCTTCATAAAACCTTTATAAGGCCGACCAGCACTGTCCACTTATCTTATTTTGGCAACACATGTTGTAATGGCTTAGTGGTAGTCATTGGAGTCAGAGAAGTTGGCTGAATAACATAAAGATCTAGGACCGGGCTAAAAAAGAGAGAATTGGACCACACTTCAAACAACATGAGTCAATGCAGCCAAAAAACACAGAAACATTGGAAAAGATAGGCGCGACTCTCACTTGCTTTTTTAATCACTGATATTTCAGCCCCAAAGGGCCTCATCAGACAAGGTTGTGTAGACATAAACAAACACATATGAGACTGTGTAGAGAATAACTGTAGCGCCGCTCGGTCTGCAGCTGCCTGTGGCTGGATGGCATGACGGTTGACAGCCCACCCAGCCGTGCCAGTGCAATAGCACCAGCTGTGACCTAGTAAGAGCCAGAGTAGTGTAAGCCAATGACAAACTCAGGAGACACACGGCACAGCAGGCACCCTAGACCAGAACAGGGAGCCAGGAGCATGCGACTGTTGACCCGGAGGGGAGGGAGGACAGACATAGATATGTGTGTGTGTGTGTGGGGGGGGGGGGGGCGGGGGTCCAAATGTGGCGACACCACCACCATTGGAGTAAAGCACGATTCTCTGAGAGCTCAGGTCTAGAAAGTTCCTATGCATTAGAAGCTTGGCTATAGTTGATGTCAACTTGTACTGCCTAAATGTATTTTATTCAGTTGCAGCCATCCCACATAAATCTAGCCTAATGGTTATAGATGTCCCAATTGTCAGAACCATCCTTATACATCTTAATGGACATTTCCATCCTTCACACTCTAATAGATGTCGTTCAGTGGAATAAATGAACTAAATCCCCTTTGATATTGCCACAACTATAGGCTGGAGGTCCACATGGCGAATATTGACCACCAGTCAATCATTGTCTGATTACCTCATAAATTGGAAAAGCCTGAATTATTAATGAATGGTAGTCTAGCATCTGGGTTGATTTAAATATTTATTTTCGATCAGGGAGTACCTGTCACTCACACCACATGCTGAATTCCAAATCAACCCCTTGGCCACTACACCCTATGCAGTCCTGTAGATATGGATCAGACAGGCTTCAGCCATATGAGAATTGCTTCACCTTGCCTTTGGGTAGGCCTTGGTAGACTTTTTTGGCGATATTGCTTATACCTATCCAATAATTTCTGATTTCAAGGAGTTCCAAGGGTCTCTAGACATTTAGAATTCAGCGAGTAGCTAAACCCTTGGAAGGCCTTTAGGGCTTAGGGGGTTACAAGGGCTCCTTACACACCTCAACATCCCCAGCACAGGAGACATCTGCAGGTCTCCCATAGCCCTCCATTGCCCCCTGCTTGGCCACTCTAGACTTCTAGGCTCCAAGGTATAGTAGAAGCGTGGTTAGAAATTAACAAGTTGGCTGTTTTGAGGTCACTCTAAATCCCCCTGAATTATGGTTGTTCTCTTTTCACCAGTGAAGCACATGAAAGGACATTTCTGCCATCAAAGGAAATGTACACAACAGTTGCAGGGGAAAGGGAAGTAGTGATGAGTAGCACACCTACTGGCTACTGGAACTATCACCATGCCATCAACATAAAATGTTCAGCTTTTTCAAACAAAGTTACTTATATTTCCTTTAGGATATAGGATAAAGGGATATTTCAGTAACAAGGTATCACGGTAAAAAATGTAACTATCTGGTCAGGTTAGGTCAGTTCTGCCTCCTGTTCCTCCTTCTTGTCCATTTTTTCCATCACACACCTTTTCCTTGTTTCACCCCTCTCCCATTAAAACAGCTGGTGAGCACAGCTGCGGAGCACTCAACAGGCTTCGCTAATTGTGTCTCCATGAATGTTTTATTTACAAAAGAAACAACTCAGCAGCTAATTAACAGGGGTGGAGGGAGAGGGGGGGGGGGCGCTGTCCTATAATTCATCCATCATGCCATTTCATTTAATTCTATTGCTGCCTCAACCTTCTATTGGTGCACATGTTTTGACGAGTGTGCCGGCGCACATGTGCGGGGTGTTCTGAATAGGGGGTTCTGAAGAGAGTAGGCACATGACGGTGGTGTGATGGTGATGTGGAGGGACACATTCGTTCAGTCTCTAGAGCTCACACCTCCATGTCGTCATTGGTGTACTACTTCATACTTCATTCATAAATTGATAGAAAACAAAGTATTATCATATCTAATATTCTCATATCATAATAATTAAACAATTCAGGTTTTATATACACTATATATCAAATGCTTAAAGGCGTTAAGTTAACGCTGAATTGAGAAAAGATTACAGCTTTTACAGCAGCAGAGTTTTACTGATATTATCCAATCACTCCGCTGCTGTGCAGAAGTACCAGCTCCCTAGTCTCTTTTAATTACAACAAAGCCCAAGATAAGTCAGATTTATTCAGAAGTGGAATAATAAAGATGTAACATGTAGATGTTAATGCTGGGTGCTGGGTGACTGCATCTTACCAAAGTGTTACAGTCCCCTTGTTGCCATAGCAACGAACGGACTAACTTTGTTAATCAAGGATTGACTAATTAAGCATCATTTGAGCACAGTATTAACTGTGGGGGATTGTTGACAATCTGTAAATAGAGGAATCTATTGTTTCACATCATCATCTTTCCTAATTAAAATATGTCTTGTGTTCAGCAACCTCAGAGAGTTACAGTATATGCAAATGACATAAGGGTATACAGTACTTTACAGTAAATGCTCCTTTCTCTAATTAAAGTGTGGTAGACAAACAGTTATTACACAGAGCGGAGAAATTTCATTTGTTGTGAAAGGCTGCAAGTTTTTTGAAAAAGAGAAAAAGTTTATGATTCTACAGGTAAAAGATCTATTCTTCACACACATGATTGCTGTGCAGTGAGACTGCAACCTGTATCATAAGCACAGTACTGTATAACCTGCAGGGAACACGAGTACAGTAACCTGCAGTCAGTCACAATGCCCAGACAGGAAAAAAGGCCTCATTAAATCATTACAGCTATGGGCTAAGCCAACGGTAGAGCCATGAGCACAGAAAACGCTATGACACTGAACATCTGAGGGCCTTTCTCCATCCCCTCCTCTCCTATCAGAGCTTAAAGATTAGAGATTAAACACAGTCCATTATGTCTGCATTCACTCATTTAAAAAAAAAAAAATCTCCCATGGAGATAAAATCCCAAGAATGATATCCCCCATCTGCTATAGGCTTCTAAGAGAGTGAATGGAATATTGGTATCCCTTCAATGTGTTATTGGCATTCATCAATGCACTATTACTTGTGGATAACAGATTTTTTTTTTTTTTTGCTTTACAACTTATGAGAAGTATTCACTTCAATATGGTTTGGTTTCACTATGTCTGTAAAGTCTAACGATTAAATGTTTGCCAAGTGGTTATTAAGTTTGAGTGGTTGTCCATCCATTAAAGATAACAAATTAAAGTAGTAAAAACATCCTGCGGGCAGCCAATTGATTTTAAATTTGAGCGCCAGGATGCTGAAAATGTCAACACTTTAATTGAATAGTGAAAGTGGAAAGGGTTTGGAGGAGAGATATTTACCCCCTTGAAAATGTATTCAATCAAATTATATTCATGAGCATGGGTACTGCTTTTCAAGCAAATACAGAGTCACTCATAAGTATAATGATGCTAGAATCACCCATTGGAGATATTGAATGGAGAGTTATCAGTCATTTCAGTTAGCAAAGGGAATTCTAAGTAATCTGTTTGGCAGAAAACAAACATGGCTGTCAGCTTGATTGAACTCAATTAACATTTCTCTGCTTACAAGGCTAGCAAACGTCTGGAACACAAGACATGAGGGAAATGGCTGATTTACTAAATGATAACCATACTGACTGGCTGTCAACTGGTAAAAACTATAGAGGCAAATGGCTTTGGACTGTAATCATGCAGTGTCCGCATCCCAAGCTGGTCAATCATTAAGTAAATTAAAGAGTAATTATTTAAAGCAGCATTCATTCCACTGAAAACTGGTTTTGTAGACTGTAAGCTGTAAGGATTAAACAGTTTTGGTGCCAGTTATATGCCTTGATGCCCCCCTTTGTTACAAACCAAAACATTTGTGGCGATCATACTACATGAACCATAGCCACCTAATCATCTAATGCTTCAGACTGGCTTATGATACCCAGCAGCTCTAAAACAGCTCTGTGTGAACTAGAATGTGTTCTCAGTCAACCTTTATGGTCAAATAATGAGTAAAAGGGGAAGCACAGGTGCATGTTGACAGTAAACCAGATGTAACATAGACATGTTGACAGTTTAAAAGGGCAGGGCCTCGCTCCAATGTTAAGTCATTTTCTTACAGCCAGGCCTGCCAGTTTTTATGGTCATCATCAAGCTGTACATAACATGCCTCTTAATGAGAGAGAGTGTTGCAGTCATAAAGGTTACAGGTCTGTGGGAGGTAATAGTATATAGATCAACATAGGTTTAGGTTGAGGATTGTCACCATAAACGCTGAAGCGAGTCTGCTTACAGACATCACACTCATAAACGCACGCACGCACGCACAGTGTTTTGTGCTTGGTACATGTTCCTCTTGCCCTCTCCCCAACAACTGTAGTGTCATTTCTGGCCAAGGGCCAGAATCCAGGAGGAACTTCTGGCCTGAACAGTCAGTTTGCTGGGGGAGAGATCGAGGTCCTGTCAAAACCTGACCTGCCATTTTCCACCTTGTGAAAATGCTGCGGCAGCAAAGTAGGTCTCAATTAAGAGGTAAAATAACTCTGATGTGTAGGGAAGGTAACGTTTTCTGCCACAGGCGTACAGATTACCTGGGTAATTGAAGCTCCTCCAATGGCCCAAAAACAATGTTCCCATCATGCCAGAGTCATGAACCAATCAGCCAATCGGTCGTGGCCATCTGCACCATGCACACATCTGGGATCCTTGGGCTAAGCTAAAAATACAGAGGCTGCTTTGGCCAAAGGGGACATGCTCAACTGGGCTCCATCCCAATAGTCTGTAGTGACTTATTCTCTGCATCTCTGCTCTTTTATCTGCACTGATTTAAGAGTACAGAGCCATCTTTACACTAAGGCGCCTCTGTAGTGCCATTTAATTATGCACAAAACTCTGAACCACCTTACCCCTTAGTACCAGAGCGGTATTTATTCAGTGGAATTTAAAGACACCACTGTGTAGCGTTAAATGCCATGTTAACCATTGTGAGCTTTGTTGGGGGCATTGTGGATGAGTTTATCTATACTACCCATCTATGCCATTCTTGCGGAAACATAATGTTCTTGCTGTCACTGACAACGACACCATACTGTCACTGGCACCAACACTTATTGTAGAAACCCTATGACATAGTGTGGCAGTTTTTTTCCTTCTGCACATCTGTTTGTTTCTTGTTTGAAAACCTTATTTAAAACACAAAATAACTACAATTATGGACATATTTCATGTTAGACAAACATGCTGTCAAGATGCTAATAGACTATCTTAAAAAGAGATTGAGGTCCTTTAAAGGGTCCTTTTATTAACAGTTGGAAATACACCAGGGTTTGTTTATATCACCCAGCTGACATCAGTTGCCTGGCTCATTTGGTTGTAACAGTGACATTTACCTTCTCCTCTCCCTCCTTTTCCCACTGTCGAGATAAAGCATCGCTCTATCTCTTCCTATCCCCCTTGCACTTTGCGTTCATGACACTCCATCTTCATTCGCCGCTTGTCCCTCTCCTCCCTGACAGCAAACCGTCATTTATATGCAAATGCACCCCCCCCCCAAACAAGATGGTTATTTTCCCATCAAAAATAAACATTGCCGGCAATCTTATTGGCTTCCGCCTCTGCATCAGATTCTCTCCTGTGATTCGGCATGCTCTCCTAGAGTGGCGGCTGCCGTCTCCAGGGCCAAACCTGGCGGTTAATCGCTGGCAGAATGAGGATGGAGAGGTGCCTGATGGGAAAAGAGCCAGGTCTCGCTTCACTGAGGTGGGTGCTCTCAGATATGAGGAGGCTAAGAGCCCCCCAAATAGGCAGAAACAGTCTATTTCACGGCAGTGTGAAGCTGGCGTTTGTCAAACTGATCCAGCGAGTAAAAAACTGTTGTTAAACCCCAAGAGGCTACACTGTAATCAGAAATCATCATCATTGTTGTCATCCCCATGGGAACACTATAATCCTCTCTATTAGAATGCGTAGTGAAGTGTCAGATATTTCCTTCTGGAAAGATATACAAAACAGCACCGACTGCAGGGAAATATTGCATTACTAACACAGCTACAGAAAAGACATTTGTATCTATAACTATGGGATAATGAATAATAATACATTGTATCTAAGTGCCAATAATGTGCTATAAAACATTAAAAGCCATTGCATGGCAGACCTGTTAAAATAACTGAGCTGTGCTTTAATCAGTCTGCCCGGTACAATGGTATCAATGGAATAGTCCCAAAAGTGCAAACTCTAAGCTAAGCTAAGCACACTTCTAAGTATTTTACCTACAAGTGACCCAGGTCTGCTGTAGAATACAACATCAGTAAAGAAGATTCAACGGGACAAGAAGAGGCTAGAATCATGCTAGTGTTATCTGCAGACAGCGGGCCTAACTATACACATGAGCTCCCTCTGTATCATCATGAAGCAGGGAGCTTTGTGACTCAGTCCTCTCAGTCCACACCAGACGCGCCTCCAGTCACCTTTTGGGTGCAGTGCTCTGCAGTATACACCCCATATATGAAACAAACAGACTCTGCAGTATACACCTCTAAGAAACAAACACACTGAAAATAGAGGAAGGAGGATAGAGAGAGTGCCTCACCGCATTAGGCTGTGACATGATATGATGGCCTGAATATGTAAAGCGAACGGCGCACATGTTCCCAAGTCAACTACGACCCTTTTTTTGCTGTTACAATATCAGAGCAGTATTCTCTGTGGTATTCAGGAGAAAATAGGAGTTACTGTCGCGTGTATGAGGGGTGTGTGTGAGTGAGCGCGTTTGTGTGAATGGAGCGTGTCTGAGTATGCATGGAGTCTGTCTCTCTCCAATTAGCAGCGGCCGACGGAGGGAGCTGGTTGGTGGGTGAGCCAGAGCGCGGGCTGCTGAGGGAGATAAAGCCGAGCTAGGGACGGGTGACGTCAGACGCAGTAACCACGCACTATTGTTGGCAACCAGAGACCAGATCCAGGAAGTGAACGCCAGGGGAGAACACGCACAGGGAACGCCAACTGATCACCGTTGACTTCTGATCTACGCTCGCTAGTTGGGGACAAAAGGGGACACCTCACCCTACCAGTGGCGGCTGGCCGATAGAGGTTGCTGGGGCGCCGCCCCCACCTTCACTTCCTAGTTGCGATTTGTAAAAGTTTTTTTTTTAAATAAACATTGTTTATTCACAAAATGCGGCTGATATTCTGTCGGCGCCTATCAGCATTCATTAAAAATCCTCCAATACAATAAACATTTTCATCTGTGTGTGTGTGTGTGTGTGTAAAACTCACTGTTAAAATACATAGGGGGAGAACGCGGGGCGCCGGTCAATGCAAGTCTATGCCTGGACGAATACTTTTCGCTTACACGTGAGCTGTAGCAGCGCTCCAATTGGCTGTCTCTATTTCTTGGCCAGGGCGCACAAATGTGCGTCCTGAATCTCCGGTTGTATTGCAGACAATGCATTATGCTGAGGACTTCCGACTTCCGGTTTTCCGGACTTCGGGCTTCCGGAGTATTTTAAATGAACATTCGTAATGTCTGTCTCTGATGTTCATGGTCAATTAAATCAGCCTATTTTGTGCAACTAATAATGTTCCCGCTAATGGGTTAACCAAGCAGCCTCGCACCTAACGTGCAAGCACCTATCTTCGAACTATTCATAGCAATATGCGCGGGGCAAGGCGGAGGTACGGGTAAACACGGCTCATGTTCTGTCATCAAAGGTAAGAGTTGGTTTTCTTTAACTCAGCTGATGCATTACCTTGCTGTTGTTGTTTACCGAATGCTCCATCTGACTGTCACACTGTGATTGTACTTGTGTAAACAGTAACACAGACGGGGTGAATTTCATGAATGAAAGTGAAAGTTCTGTCACAAAACGCCGTTACGTATCCTCACACATGTTTAAGTGGGTATTGCGTGGGTAAAGTGAAATTACGTATTTGTTTTGAGCGCCAGTGCGGAAAAAAAATCGGTCCCCACCGCCACACTGCTGTGCCCCACCCAAAATGTTGAGCACCAGCCGCCACTGCACCCTACTATAGGGATTTTGCATGTGAGTTGGGGCCGCCTTTTGTCTCTGTTCCTGACCTGTGTTTTGTCTCTCTCCTCCGAGTGCACCGCGAGAGACGGAGAGCTACGCCGGAGGAGAGGTCTTCGTGACGCCGGCTCCGACACCGCACGCTGACGGTGACAGGACCGAATCACCTCGCTGTTAGACCTGCGCTGGACGCTATTGTCGAAACGCCCGACACACGAGACCCTCTCGTGCTGGACTACGTTGATTGGATTGCCTACTACGGAGGACTTGGAGAACCACTGAGACTGATCAAACAAGCCAGTTGAGTATCCTTGCTCCCCCAGTACTGTGCTGAATTTTCCGGTCCCCCCCTGAGTGAGAGGGAGGACGCTCCCTGGCGGGGGGCTGGACGTACAACTCAATATTTCTCTTAAACCTTTAGTTCATGTGTATATTGTGTGTACTGCCATTTATGTATAATTAGCATTTAGTATTTATTGGGGACTGTTGGGGAACAGGGGGGGGACTATAGGGGGGCTGGTAACTGACATTTGGCTTAGCCCCGAGGCTGGAACCCCCATGCTGTCCTGTGGATGCCACCAGTATCCTCCATCACGTGTGCAACCTAAATTTGCTGAGTGCAATCGTGTGTGTGCTTCCGGTTTGCCCTACTGTGTGGAAGGGGTATTTCTGCTGTGTAGTGATCTCATGATTCAACTTGAGTGTGTGATAGTTTGATCTCTAAAGGCCGATTTAAACTTCTGCGTAAAATCGACCGCGTAGGCTACGGCGTAGCTTGCGTTGGCCCGCGTGGCCTTGCGTTGCCTACGGAGAGGGTTGACGCGCACATCTCCAAAAATGTAACTACGTGTCAGTTCTACGCAACCGTAAGCTCTGTGATTGGTCCGCTTGGTAGCACATGATTCCGACAAGATTCCAACAGAACAGAATGTCATTTACCTTTTCTGTAATTACTTATTAATAAAGATTTGAAAAATTATGATAACCATCGTATTATCTTAGTTTAATGTCATTTCAATGCATCATATAACTTTTATTTACAACAAGCATAACAAAAAAGAAATCGCTATTATGCCGCTTTGAGTAGAGCGCCCTATGGAAGCGTCAGGCACAGCCTTCCTATAAGGAGCGCGATTCACATTTACGAGGCACCCTTTGCGGGTTAATAACTGTGGTTTACCGTGGGTTAGGATAACAATTCAAACGTGTCCAGGTAGGGGAGAGGACAGGGAATCTGAAACCATTTGAATGGTGTCGATACGACACTATCACGATCGACACAGCTAGGAGCGAATTCCCGGGAAGAACTTGTCTCTCCCCCGCTGTCAACGGGAGTTTCATCCACCAGGAAGCGGTGGTGCGCGCAGCAATGGGGGGGGGGGGGGACCCGTCACTTACGGCCGAATATCTCCGCGTCACAATGGGTTAGAATTCCAAACTAAAATTCTCCATGACCAGAATAGCATGCTGAACTCACTGAACTTTGAATGGAGTCTTAATCATGTACCGTTAACGAGATAGAATAAGAAAAGCATATCTTTGAGTACACCGACCAACGCGACGCGACGCGGACCAACGTCATAGAACTATAAACTTGGAGACCCCTTACGTAGGCTACGTGCGTAAATTCGACGCAGAAGCTTAAATCGGCCTTTAGTTCATGTTTTGTAGTGCTGCTGAGTGTGTCTGTTTATAATTGGAGGGACTGGGGTCCGAGTGGACGACACTGGCGGGTTGTTTGTGTGGGACAAAAATCTGTGTAGTAGTTGCTGAAGCCCTATACTACCCCTGCCTTCTCATCAGTGCCCCCTTACATGAATTTCGGATTTTAGAACATTTAATAAAGATGGTTTTTAAAGGTATTCTTTGTCTTGTGTCTTGTCTGTGAACGTGGGGGATCTCGAACCTGGAGGGGGACGGAAGAGGGAGACAGAGCCATGTTTTCGGTGTCTAGAATTAGTCCTGTCTGTTCCCTCTCTCGCCCCCCCCCCCCCTACTGGTGATATTACTGCAAAGCAATAGAGAAGGAAAAGGAGGGAAGGTGACTTAAGACTATTATGTAATAATTGTGCACTATAAAGAAACGTCATTGTTACCATTCAAACTGTAACTGAAAATTAAGTTTGTTAGATAGAGAAAGCTAAATAAAATATTGGCAAACATGTTTGTATTTATGTTTCACCTACAGCAGTGAGTGATAACGGTGGTAATAAGACACATTTCTGTTGTCGTTCAGATTACATCCTGACCACATTGGGAGATGTCTACACGCACAGCCAGGGACACCCAGTGGTCGGGAACTTCAGTAGAGGCAAAGAGCCATTAGAGGACATTACTGTCACACTGAAACAAAAACTACCTGCTGCACACTGACTACTGCTACAATTTGATTACAAACTAGTGTGGATATGGTGCTAGACAAGGCCACAACAAGAAGAGCTCAGGGAATCTCAAAATCAGGGGTGACCGATGTTGTCCACAGAGGACCGAGGAATTCTATCCGCAGGCCTTTGTTAAACCTAGCTCTAACACACCTGATTCAACTACTCAATGTCCTGATTGGAGACCATGGAAATTGAATCAGCTGTGTTTCTGATTGGTTGGAACAAAAGCCTACACTGGCACTCTGTGGATGAGACTCATGTTTTTTGTTTTTTGACTGCAGCCTTGATTGCAACAGTTTAGGGCCTCAGCAATGTCCACGATTTTGGATATTAAAATGATGAATCCACCCCCAAATTATGTATCTAGGTCACACCCTTTGACTCCATGGGCCGCCTGGGCAATTTAAATTTCAGCCACACATGCCAGTAACATACTGGCAGCATTAACATCTTGAATCTCTGCCCAAAATAATTCCCACCGCCATCCTGTCATCACATGCACGTACACTTGTCCTCAAATCCCTCTTTTAACGAGCGACTCATTTCCGTAATTTAAAACAAGCCGTCTTATTCTACTCAATTAGAGCCCTGCTTCTCACTAATAACTCCATAACTCAACGGTGCACTCCTCCCAAAATAAGCCAAGCCAGGAGTAGGAGTACAGTAGATCTAGTACTTATCGGTGCTTAAGATAATATCATATTTTCAAAAAGGTATATGTACCATGTCAGCAAATTAGAGCTCTAATGCAAATTGAGTTTCCTATAAATCTACCTGGACGGTAAAAAAAAAAAAAGGCAGGAAAATGAAAATGGAAATCTTGGCAATAGTTACTCACATTTGCATAAACATAATTCATTTACTGGGCTTACCACTTAAACTGAATGAGAAGCTAAGAAAGTGGAGAGCTATTAAAATAATGGCCGTCCCAGTGTTAGGACTGCACAATTTGGATTTGGATCTAGGGAGGGAGTAAATCACCACAGGACTACTCAATGATCATGTTATTTGAGCAAATCGGGCAAAGAGGATTGTTTTGAGTGTTTAGGCACTTATTTCGACAACATTCTACTTTCTAAACAACAACGAAGTAGACAACTGGACAAATGCCAATTAGTGTCGCTCAGGACAGGAGCTACAGCATAGGATGGCAGTTGGTAGGAAACAGACCTCAACACATTTTCCTTTATCAAATCATATTAACATTTGAAACCCTCCATATAGGCCTTGGAGAATTGTGAAAATTGGGGAGGTTTAGAACTTACCAATGCAATACTTTTCTGCCAAAACTACAAACGAGCTATCTGTGCAATTGAGGGGAAAATAAATTGATGTATTTTGTTTAAATTCTATTTAGAATGGTTCTCATTTAGTAAGTGCACCCTCAGCAAGGCAAGTCTGCATAATGAAGTATGCGGTGCAGGAGCAGGATTTTACAGTACAGCCAGCTGTATTAACCCCACACAGCACACAGGGGAAACAAAATGCCATTCCTCCCCTCCTGTCAATAGATTTTATTTCAGATCAGAATATGCGTCCTTACCTCAATGCCATTAGGTCATTGTTGCACAGAAGTGCAGTGCAGCAAGATGGTGCACTGGCATTTGTGTGATTATTCTACTGACCCTGGTGATGTTGACACAAATGGAAGACCATTTCCCCTTTTTCTGAGATCAACCTCATACATGTGATGACTGTGGCCATGTTAGAATGCTCACACTGAGACCTACACATAATTGGGTATGCTTTGGGGTGTTTTGCAGTTTTGTAAACTGTAGGCTCTAAATAGTATGTAGTATGGTTACATTATTTTAGTCATGAGTAGGCATTATGAACGTTCAGTCCTGGCATGTGATCATTCACATCTGCAGTGATTGTTTTCACATTTCTGTGGTGGGTTAGTTTGATGCTAATGTTAGCATGTATGCAGTGAATGTGGCTGTCATTCAAACACAGCATCACTAAATCTCTGTACGGGCTCATTTAGATCAAACTTGTACAGCAGCATCCAGCTATGCAGTAGTGCATAGTATAAAAATACCCTTTCCCTGTGGTGAAACAAAACTGTCAGATTGTCAGACATCATTCACAGGTACATGCTTTCAGTTTATAATAATTTTAATAATTATAATTATAATTTTGCCATTTAGCAGACGCTTTTATCCAAAGCGACTTACAATTACGAATTACAGGGACATTCCCCCTGGAGTAACTGAGGGCTAAGTGCCTTACTCAAGGGCACACTAGTAGTGGTGTGGTTTCAGGCGGGATTTGAACTCACAACCTTCCGATCACAAGTCCAACTCACTATCCACTAGACCACCACTACCCCTATCCACTAGACCACCACTCACTACTCACTATCCACTAGACCACCACTACCCCTATCCACTAGACCACCACTCACTACTCACTATCCACTAGACCACCACTACCCCTATCCACTAGACCACCACTCACTACTCACTATCCACTAGACCACCACTACCCCAGTAGCTAGTTTAATCTAGCTCCCAGTTCCGTTCATTAATACTATCAACCATTATTCCTCTGACTAGAGTGAGAGGACGAAACTATGACATTCAGACATGAGGATTTAGATTTCTCATCATTACAAAGATGTTTTTTTTTTGTTTGGGGAGAAAAACAAAGCTATCTGAGAAGAGGCATACATGATCATGCATGATCCTATGCACATACCGTACATAGATTTACTAAAACGGTGTTTGTATCCCATGTTTTCTCTCTATCATCACCTCACATTTCTAATACAAACGTCAATTAAAATTCAGCAAGGGTACACGTGCACTTTCTAGATTATGAATCAGTTGTTTGACAACGTGTATATCTGTATTGCTGAGGAGGTACAGTATGAATGAATGAATGAATGAATGAATGAATGAATGAATGGTCTTTATTGTCATTTATATAGTACAGGTACCATACAACGAAATTTGGGAGGGGGGGCTCCCCTGGTGTTAGGAAAAAATATTGACTACTATCCTTCTGCAGAACGCAAATACATATTACAATCATCCATGTTGTGTGGCAATACACCAAACTCTTTTGAGGTTTTGAGTATAGTATAGTATAAACTGCAATGCCTCGAGATGCTATGGCCAAATTTCAAAAGTCTTTCATGTATTCCTTATGTCCTCTATCCTCACCTCCTGCTCAAAACACATTGGAGGAGAAGGTCTCATGAGAGATGAACCTCAGGCCTTCTCCTCCGGTGAGTTTTGAAAAGGTGGTGATGATAGAGGAGGCAAGGAATCACTTACAGACTTTTGAGAGTCGGCCAATGCCTCCTCCTTGTCGGTGAACCTGTGAACAGCGAGGCTGTTTCACCACAGAGGCATTCTTTAGGATGTCTCTGCTGATCCAGCAAAGCTGTCAACCCCTTAAATCTCCCTCTGAAGAAAAATAGCCACTGAAATGCCATCTTACCATTTCTGAGCATGTTTACACTCAGTGGTGGCTCCATTGTCGCTAATTTGACAAGCCATTATCATACTCCTTGAAAAAGCTTTGAGCAATTAATCCAACTTAACAGAGGCACTGTCAGCGTACTAATGTACTCTGCAATATCTTTGTTTACTTTCAGTTTAATGCTTTCAAATGTCAAATCAAATGTGTGAAAAGTCACACTCACCCGAGAGGTCGTATATTTGATAAGGTGGCACCCTCAACTCAATATTTTTAGCTTTTTTGCCATCAGGTTCAAAACAAAGCTAATGCTATTTGACATTCCATCAGTCTGTGTGTCAGTCTTACTGTAAGACAGCATCCACTGAGTGTTTTGGTGTGTTTATGTGGATGCGCATGTTCGAGTGTGAAACTATGAGAGAGTGAGATATCATAATTCCCATTAGAGTGAAAGACATAGAAAGAGACATACAGTAGAATTAAAGCAAACGAGAGTGAGAACAAGACAGACAGGGAGAGAGAGATAGAGAAAAATGTGTGAGATAGAGAGATAGAAAGAGAAAGAGAGAGAGAGAGAGAGAGAGAGAGAGAGAGAGAGAGAGAGAGAGAGAGAGAGAGAGAGAGAGAGAAAGCTAGAGAGATCATGTGCTTATTAACACAACACTGCAGTGTCCCATGCAGCAGCTGCCAGCCAAACTCACCTGGGATTACCCTGGTGAGGCCAGGACTAAACAGCCCTGGTGGCGATGATAGGACCCCCTCCTTTCTATCAGTCCAGCCATTCAGGACAGGAGAACACTAATAAATCCTTCCCCCTCCTGCTCCCCCCCTTTTCACACATTCCATGATGACTGAGTGGGAGTCAGTTGCATATATGAATTCTGAATAGATGCAGAAGATGCCAGTTTTTGATGACGTAGCTGTATCTTCTATTTTTCCCCTTTGGTTTCTGCAATTCTGCTGTGTGAGTGGGTGGGTTGTGACAGAGTAGGGGGAGGGAGGTTCGATCAACCCATTCAAGATGACACTCCTTTGAATAGGAATGGGCTACTGATGATGACACTTTTTTCCTCCTTTCTTGTTAAACAAGCTGTATTTTAGACCATTAAATTATATTAAGACATCTCGCGCTTGCTCATCAGAGTGCGCAGGTAAAGATAATATACACCCATGCCATAAAGCATTTTATACAACTGCTAGATCCGGCAACTCTGATTGGCACAATCTGATTAGTTAAACGCTGTGCTCAAATAACCATAGACAATGACAAATACCTCTACTGCTCTAGTTGAATGATCACTACGCACAATGTGACGAGAATAATTTCTCCCTAGGCTTCCAGCTTTATCTCACAAAATGCACTTCACTACACAAAGATGAGGCTCATTTGACTTTGCTTGCTACAGCAGCATGATTCGTGCAACTGCAAACCCATTGTTACAGTGTTTCAAATGTTGAGTCACGGGTGAATCTGCAATTCTGTTGTCACATTGAACTGAATGAAGTGACAGCAGATGCATCTGGTTAAGCCACTATTGCTAGCAGGCTGATTTAAACGTTTTGTCAGGATTGCTGCTAGCTAGCTGTATAATCCTCAAAACAAGTGAAGCAGCTAAACTAACATGCTGACACAAAATCAGTAATTAGTAGTGCTAACATTCAAACCAAGCTATAGCTACGAAGCCGGTTCAGTGGTTGGCTTTCATTCAGCTAATTATATTTGGCCAAGCATTTCAGAAGTAGTACCAGACCTGAGTCCCTAACAACAGTAATAGGTTTAGGAACTATTTCTCTAGGTTGGCATATTTCTCTTATTGCCATAATTCTTGCTGTCATTGTAAAACCGTATAAAAGCATCTCAACATTGTGATCAGAGCACAGCTGAGCTGGTCGTCGGCACTCGTGCCTTTGACTGCAGCACAGCCATGCTCAAACCACGACACAGCACACCCTCTTGTGTGTTATTGCTTAAGTGGTGAGGGCTGCTGGCAGGAGCAGATGGTCACAGACCAAATGCCCCTGAGCTTACAGCAGTGCTGTAGGAGAGGGCGCGCACACACACACACACACACACACACACACACACACACACACACACACACACACACACACACAGGGTTGTGCTCTGTACATGGTGGCCTTGCTCCATTTACAACCAAAGTATACCACAATGTCTGGATATGTACAACGCTTAACGTGAACAGTACAATTTATTTGACATATTGATCTGATCCAAATAGATAATTAGTCCCAGTGTTCAGCAAGTTCCATGCAAGAGTATCATGCAACATAGAAATCAGGAAACAGGAAAGAGAAGTAATATACCTCTTGATAATAGGCTTATTGTTGTATTGTTCTATTGACGTAACAATCAAAATGATTTTCCATTTTGTTGGATGAAGGTGAACAAACAGTATTGGATGTTGAATAGGACCATCCATCAACAAGGATTTCCAATACTAATGCCCATTTGCTAAAATTAGATCCTATATCAGGAGGAGTATAATAAGGTCTACCAGTGCATTTCAATTTATTTTGTTATCACATGAACCCTGTAAACAGCTTCCAGAGATCAGAATTGACAAGCACAGTCGGCTGTAATGACTTATTTTTCTATTGGAAATAATGTGCCTTGCGGTATTTTCCAACAGATAATTAACTGACACTTTCATCTTCATTTTAAATAGCATGTTCATTAACCGATGTGTGGCACCCATGAATAAAATGTTTCAGTTAATGAAAATAAACAAATAAATGACTAGCACCAGAGGCAATCAAGTTAAGCTCAAGGTTTGGCAGTGTGACAGTTATCAGGGCTCACACAGCCCTGTTTCATTAGCAAGAACTCGGCAATCATACAGGGATCATAGGCATTGTGATGATATCTGCTAGCACAAAAAAACTAGTTAAGAGGTTTCTCATGTCTGTCTATCTATCACATGCATTTATCTATGCACTATTGAATTGTATTGAACAGTATTAGCAGTGGAGGGAAAATCCCTGTTCACATTCCAAGGAAAAGGAAATGGAAATTGTAGTTCCATTAACAGCCAATATCCACACATTTGTGACACAGTTGTGACAGTGCACGAGACCGCAGGTCGAGTAGGCCAGAAGTGTGCAGATATCTTCTGTTCATTCACAACCTGGCGTTGCCATCCTTTTTTTTTTTTTAAATAGCTACTATGAGCTTCATTGGGTTAGTGTTATTACAGTGTTGCCTTATTAGATATGTAGCCTATTTTAGGTTTGACATATTGACATTATTTTTTTGAGGTGAGAGATGTCGGCCATGTTTTTCTTTCCTTTTGAAAAGCCTGTATATGTTCATCTTTAATTGCCCGGCACCCCTTTCTCAGCTGTGTGATTGTCAGAGATTAATGCATAGCTTGGAATGCAGTTTCAGCCAATCAGATCACATATTTCCCAGAACCCTTTTTGTAACATAAAATATTGCATGATTAAGATAAACAATCAGAATAGTTCAAGTGGAATGTAAGACAATAAATAACCGAAAATCGAATCTTATACCTCACTAGATGAATTATCTCCTTCTCCTGCTTGTCCAAAATCCAATATCGGGTAATGCAGTCCTGCTGTCAAAGCCTCTTAATCTTGCTGTCGGGAGGACTGACATATTTTAACGAGGATTGCCATATTTCCCCGTTCTTCACACGGAAGCGCTAGCTCCTCCATCCAGACAGCCCTCCTCTCTGTCATCATTATTGTTGTCCACTTTTTTTTGTAGACTTTCATAATTTAAGCATTTTCAAAATATTACAACATATATTGAATCTTATTTTATAAACCCATTATTTTACCAGGTCGCTTGACTGGTAAAGTACTATTTTGGTATTGGCAATACACTGCTGACGCCACTGAGACTTCAACAAACAAAACATGTATGTAGGTATGAAATGATGTGTATTTTGGTAATTGTTTTGTCATTGTCCTTTGTGTGTTTGTACATAAAATCAAAATAAAAAATTGATCACAAAAAAACAAACAAAACATTAACCTGTAATTTTTTGTAAACATATTGTAGATGAAATAATCAATGCATTTCCTATAACTGTTTATAGATGTACCCACTGTTACTAAACTGCATTACTGCGTATGATGACCTCAGGTGGCACAGTCACAAAAGCACTAGTCTCACTATATCAGGCACTCCATAAATTGAGAGATTAAATTCTAGGCTTCAAGATACAAAAGAACACAAACTTGAAATAGAATACTGTTTTTTGGATGGGGGGGCAAGGGTGTCATACTTGTAGACATAGTGCATAAAGCACAAGAGTACCATATCGAGTGTAACATATCGGCCCCATCCAATAACACCCTGACACAATTTGCAGAACATTCGATATCAGACACAAGGTGTTATGGGAAGTCTAGGGCATTATCTGATTGATCCAATGGCTCCTTGTGGATCATCGGAAATCAGGTCAACCAAAACTCTGACGGATGGACTAACACCCTCATACCAGGATGGTAGAGGCCAAGAGGTTAATATAGGCCTCTGCACAACCAGCTCCTTACCTTCTTGTGATTTTATGCTTTTATGCTTTTTCTATTATTTTTTATTTTTTTTCCTTTCCTAACACCAGGGGAGCCACCCCTCCTAAATGTCGTTGTTTGGTACCTGTACTGTAGCAATGACAAATAAAATAAAGTCCATTCCAAGTCCAAAGGCCAGTTCAGCGTACAGATGTCAAATCATCCCAAATTGGATAGTTGCAGCTGCCGATATAACAAATCATGAGAGAACAGAGTTTTAAACTTAAGTTTAGGATTAGGATAAGGGGTAAGGTTAGGGAATCAGAATCAGAAGACTTTATTGCCATGACATGAAAACATGTTAGGAATTTGGTTTGGTACAGTGGAGCGCAGTTTACAACAGGACAGATGCAGGATAGGACAAGACAGTGCAAACCAACATCATAGTGAAAGAGTAATAAATAAATAAATAAATAAATAAATATAAGAAGTGCAAAAAGTGCCAAAAGATCAAGTGTTCAGGTCAAGACAGTCCAAAGCTCTCTGAGTGGGGGTGGAGGGAGGGTAGATAGATGGGGACCAGGTCAGGGGGTGGGGGGGGGCGGGGACACCAGCAGCATTTAGGAGCCGGATGGCCGTGGGGAAAAAGCTGTGTGAGTGTCGGGCCTTCACAGTCTTTAGTGACCGCAACCTCCTGCCTGAGGGGAGCGGGGCGAAGAGACCGTGGCCTGGGTGTGCGGGGTCAGCCATGGGTTAGAGTAAGTGGATAGTTAGGTGAAATGTTGTTGACAATTAGACAAACCATCTATTTGGGACTATCCAAATAAAGTCTCACCAACTCTTCAAGTACATTAACTATCCACTATCCATAGCTCTTACCCTAAAACTCACTAAATATCAAGAGAGAGTTGCTGTTTATAATTGAACAATCTGTTCACCATCTACAGCAGTGACGTTGTTAAGCCTGGGCATCCGGGGCTCTCGCCTCAAATGTTTTATGAATAGCCCAGGATCTCCGGATCCTGGAAAAAGAAAAGGTAAAAAAAGTCACCATCTACCGCATCGCCCTCGATTTAGTGCATCGCTGTCAATTTAGTGCCCCCACTTCACAACCAAAAACTGCCCCGGGCTAAGCTCCCAATGTTTCAAGATCTTTACAACGCCTCTGATCTACAATATAGGGGAGTATCTGAGTGAAGTGGGGCTAAAAAAAAACTGTTAGATTTAGAGTAACCTAATACTAGTAAAAACACATTTGAAATGACATGATACCAATTCAAACGTATAACACCATCAGTATTTCATACTGACTTGATCTCTCTGATCATACTACAGCACATCAATATGCATAAATCCAAACAGATAAATTCATACTGTCAGACATATTTAGTAGGTATATTTCATCCTTGCAATTGAGCCTGT
The DNA here is from genome assembly GCF_963989245.1 of Nansenia antarctica. NCBI lineage: Eukaryota > Metazoa > Chordata > Actinopteri > Argentiniformes > Microstomatidae > Nansenia > Nansenia antarctica. The sequence continues at coordinate 46,516,987 of NC_137688.1, read as the reverse complement.
GTATATACAGCAGATTCATGTAATACAGTTTAAACCAGTCAAGTAGATCTCCTTCACTCTCTAAAATCTCTTTCCTTACAAAATAACACTCCTAGAGATCAGGAGTCACCTAATCTCCTCTTTTCTCCTGACTCACAGCCTGTCTACACCCTGTACTGTACTCTCTCTCTCTTACCTCTGCCTTGCTCACCCTCTCCTCCCTCCCCTGTTCTATTTGCATATCACTTGCTGATGAGCTGTTTCTCTGGTGGCAGTGGTTGTCGCCCCAGAGTATTGTTGTCAGGCATCACAACACAATTCAGACATGAGAGAGAGCACTGCTGCTCCTTAATGGGAAGATCTCCCCCCACAGGCCCGCTTGTTCAAGCACTCTCAGTCTCTCCATCCTCCTCTTGTGCTTGTTTTTAAAGTAAAATGAATCAAAACGAGGCCACGGTTCTCCAGGGGTGCCGACTCTTATATAACATTATAAAAAATTCACACATCACATGTCCTTATTACAGAGGGGTGGGAGTGGGGGGTTAGCTGCTGCAAACCCGCATTAAAAATAACTGAGAGAGCAGTGAAAGAGTAAAAAACAGCCTTCAGTGCCATTTCACCAGCCGGTGCACTGATACGTGCAACAGTACAAAACAAGCGAGCGAGAAAATTAACTGCATGGGACTTTCTCTTGGAGAACCACTCCATTCCTATCCCTCTGAATAATGTGTACTGTATCACAGTAGTGCAGGCTAATGTATTCTTTTTATTATTCTGTTGAGCGAGAGCGTATTATTTTCCTTGCGCAAAAACAATATGATTACGCTTAAATTGATTCCAGTCGTGGCACACCCGTTACTTTCACATTAATCATCAAAAAAGGAGGTTTAGTATTGAGCTAGCCACCAGCTACTGTACGTTCAAGAGCCTAATGGAACACCTAGTACCTATTTCTGTATGCATAGAGATGAAAGAACATTTTAAATCGAGTACAGTGTAATAAAGCTGAGCTTTTCATTTATGAGGGTAATAATTCCCACCATCTCTATTTCACTCTTGGTTCAAAGGGTAGCCGAATTTACAATTACGACAACAATGAAGTCATCAGCCAATTTTCCGACGGGCACATAATACACACAATTTAAAAGGAATAAAAAGGATGTTTACCACTATTATTCAGAAATCATCTGCAGAGCATGAATTATTAATAGCTTGAAGCATTTTTTTCTCCTTTTGGTTCTCTTGGTTCAATTTCACGATTCCTTCCAAATGCATTCGTCTCTCTCTGTAAATCATTGTGGTTGTACGTACCTGCAGGGAGACAGAGAATTCTGCGAGAAATGAACAAGACTACTTTTTTTACTGAGAATCAGCCGAAAACTCAAGACCAGCTGAAAAAGCCAAGAGACAGAGAGAGAGAGAGAGAGAGAGAGAAAGGGGGAGGAGGAGAGGCCAATATGTTAAGTCTGAGCATTGTCATTCTCTGCCCTTTAAACCACCCTGAGCAAATAACAAACACAGTCATTTGACATCAACATTGAATAGTCCCCAAACATATCACAGTCAATATGCCTTTGTCCGAGTGGCAGCTAGTGTCCACAGAAGCAAGAATACCAATCAAAACCCATGCTTTTCTGTCTCTCTACACTGCTCCAATGCTAGCTCTGCCTGCAATTATTATTATTATTTCTTTCAGTGGCATTTCCACTGGGGCGAACATATGTCAGAATGAAGTGGGTCACCATGTGGTGTGGAGCGAAGCTAGAGATCATTCCCTGAATAGATAATATCTGCTTGTCGCTCAGGCTCTGCAGCCTGCATAATGCTCTCTTACTGTATAAAGTTGATTATATGAATTAGGTGTGTTCGTACAAGGCTACAGAAATGGTCCCTGGACTGAAACCTTGCCAGAAGCAAGATTCCTCTTATCCAGCAAAGATCTCCATCATATTCGAGTAGTTCCAGTGGTTGCGTTCGCCAAACTGATGCCACGGGCATGATCACGGGCATGCCTACATGTGAATGCTGCATCAATTAAATGTTTTGCAGACAGCTGTTTCCTGCGTATTTGAGGGGCTGTGGTGGCGGCCCTATTACATAAGTTATTAATCACAACGGTCTCGCACTCTCCCTCTTGCCACAGATTTCAGCTCATATGAGCCAGACGGCCTCAGTGTGGGTCAGACCAGACAAGCTGTCCATCTGAAAACAACATGGCTCCCTCTGATTTGGTCACATCAAGCCTTTCCCCTGCGCTCAACAAATGGACTTCTCTCAGCCGTATGTCTTCAAAAAAACACAAAAAGGGGTGGATTTATCCAAGCAGAAAGGCACTGCAATAGAGTACCAAGGAGCTTCCGTACTTCCCGGTTCCTTTCCCGGGTACTTCTTTAAAAGTCTTTCACCATAGGCAATGTATGAGTGGTGTGCAGGCCAGTCAAGTTCTCCCAGACCAAACTCAGAAACCATGTCATTATGGACCTCACTTTGTGTATGGAGGCATTGTCATGCTGAAACTGGAAAGGGCCCCAAACTGTTGGCACAAAGTTGGAAGCATACAATTGTCTAGAATTGCATTGTATGCTGTAGCATTAAGTTTTCCCTTCACTGGAACCAAGGGGCCTAGCCCAAACCATGAAAACAGCCCCAGACGATAATTGTGTCCACATACTTTTGTCCATATAGTGCATATCAATTTGCCAAGGCTGTCATGGGAAGGTTATATGTTGCCCTATAGGCCATCCAGGCCCTGAACACAGCAAAGACCTAGGTTCTGGGCCCTGGACAGTCTGGACGGATTGATGGCAGCTGCTGGACTGAAAAAATCAGGTGTAGTGCTGAGGCACAAATATGTACATTTCAAGCCTGCAAACTGCGACACTTTAAATGAATGTGCAATAACACTATGTGCAATATGACAACCCTAGTCGTCTATCTATCTGTACAGTATAGTATAGTGGATAGTGTACATAGCCTTTATTTATGTAAACCAGCTCCTTCCCTTCTTGTGTTTTTTTTAGTTTTTTTTTTCTTTCCTAACACCAGGGGAGCCACCCCTCCTAAATGTCGTTGTTTGGTACCTGTACTATAGCAATGACAATAAAGACCATTCATTCATTCATTCATTACAGTGCTGCGTACACCCTTTGTATGCATGGGGGGGGGGGGGGTTATGTGACAAGGCCATCGCAGAGTGCTAATGAAGCATGAGTACAAAGACATGTTCTCCCTGCTGTGACCTTTCATGAAAACAGTGTGGTGTGAAAGTGGAGTCCAGCGGCTCTATGGCTAGGTTGGTACAACTTGAAGGCACAATCTGTAACAATCTGTGTGAGTTTAATTTCAGCGCCCATGGCAAACCTACGTTTCAGCGTGAAAGGGCTCTCACACTGGCTGCCATGGCCCGCTCGCTAGAGAGTCAGAGGCTTGCATATTTTCTCTGCGTGGCGCCCACCTTAAAATTATCTTACCAGCAACATACAGTACAGTTTCTATATGTCTACATCTGTAAATACAGTGGGGGAAATAAGTATTGAACACATCAACATTTTGTCCAGTAAATGTATTTCCAATGAGCCTATTCAAGTGACATTTGCACCAGACTTTGGTATTAACGCAAACAATCCAGACAAAAAATCTAAACATTAAAGCCCATTTGTAAATAAAGTTCTGTGTAATAAAAAGGTCCCTGAGGCACGCGCTTGTAATACACTAAGGGAGCTAGAAGTGATACCTTCTGCCTGCATGCACTGAGATCTGCCTGATAGATAACATGTAGATGGCGCTACGTCATGGAGGATACACATAGACAACGTCCAATGCGGAGTCTACTTCCTGCAGAGGCTCAGATCGTTTGGAGCAAGCACACAACCCTAACCCTAACCCTGTTTTTGTTTTTCTGCTCTTAGCATCGTGCAGTATGGGTCAACCAGCTGGTACAACACCCTCACGGTCAAGCTGAAAACCAAATTATCCAGACTGTTAAAAGTCTGTTTGTTGGCTGACCTCTGGAGGAGACCTATCAGTCATATTAGAAGTACCATCATACAGGCAAACAAGATGACCTCAGAACCCTCACACGTCCTCCATGAAAACCAGCTGACGCCCTCTTCAAGTTGCAGAAATACAAACGCAACAGATATAATAAGTTATAACTCATCCATCCCACACTCAACCAGGCTGCCCAGTCAGAAGATGTGCTAACCCCCCTGACATACACACTAACACACAACAATGGATGGTGCAATGGATGGACACAACAGTATGGACTTCATGTACTTATGTATGGAACAGGCTGTGCAATGTGGGTTTAGGGGACTGTAAGGAGTAATGAAATGGGGATAGGAATGTGCAATACTGATCAGTATAATGATGGACTAGATATATTTGATGGCTGTGCATATGGACGTAATGTGAATGTGTTTTGTGGATTGTGCTTATGTGGTTGGGTGCCTTGTATTATTAATATGTTGATGTTGTTAAGGTGACATTGTGTTTTATGTACCTTTTTATCTTGTCGGAGCATGTGAGGCAAAACACTAAAGTACAATCTAATCTGAACTAATGCTGCTCTTTTGAGACAACTATTTGCCACTGTATTTTCTCTCTTCTTTCAGTATGCTGTAGGGCTGATTTCCAAGGCCTGTTTCTTTCTCAAGGGGAGAGTTTTAAGTCCCTATATCTCAAAAATATGAGCCGCCATTGCAGATTCTTAGCGGCAGAGCTTGTGTCGCTAATGTTAATGAGGAATTATCTGAAATTAATTAAGATTAAAAATAGGTCCCAAGGTGAAGGACTTGGTTATTATTGTGGCTTGTAAATCTTCTATAATCCCTCCAACAGAAGAGCTGGCCAAACACTGCAAATGTGTCTGAATGTATTGCAGAGCCCATCACTTAGGATACTCACAAACACACACAGGCACACACACAACCTTCTGCCAACTCCTACATTCACCACACACAATCATCACAATTGTACACATAAATGAATGTGGCATAAATAAAATTCAATGATCGTGGCCACAACTTCTAGGGCTATTACAGTAGGCATAGCCATTCGGATAACATAGCCAACATGTTGCATTATACATTAGAAATGATGTCAAATACTTAAGCACTGAAGTATTTGAGGTTCACTTGATTTAATTTGGAGTTTGCACTTAGGACTATTTTTGTTCGTTTCACTTAACCAGCTATACCAAATCAAGTGCAGGTCAGGTATTTGAAAAATAAGACTAACACACACACAGTATTCAAAAAGTATTTTAACTCAGGTCTGATGGCAGACTTGTTGCCCTGTCTTCTGAGTTTGTGGGCCATACCATTTGCACTTGACCTTTGTCTGTCTTGAGCTAGGGGGAGGATGGACTAAGCTCAACTATCTCTGTGCTAGTAGCATGCTAATCAAAGGCAGGACAGTGGTAGGGTGCTGCCAATGTGTGATCTATCTAACACCAAGGTGCTCAATCGAGCTGCAGCACAGTGGATTACACCGTGTCATGCTGTGCTCCAAATCCTGAATGAGTGGCCCATCCTGTGACCATGTGGCATGTTTGTCACTAGCACTGTGTACACACCTTACAAATGACACATTAGTTATCTGTCTCTCTCCATACCCTTTGCCATTGTAGGCTCCACTTCGCAAAATCCAAGCTACTGTACAGTAGCAGGAATGACGAACGAGAGCTTCCTGTCCATAACACCTCTTTCACACATGCTGAGCCCGTGCCAATACATCGGGGGCTTTCCTTCCGAGTCAAGTTCAACATCATTTAAGAGGTGAGAGACACACAGGCGCTTCCCAGGATGCAAGGCGACTCAAGGTTAATCTCTAGGCTGTGAGGAGGTTCTTTCCCCTGCCACCCAGGTTAGGATTGTTTAATCACGACTGGTGGTTCATTATGTGGCAGTCTCCGGCGGTGGTGCGTGACACTCCACATTAAACATCGGCAACCTCCCATCATGCACCGCTGGGGCCTAGGCCAAGACAAACGCCTTTGGGTGGGCCAATGGCAAGGCAGCGCACTATAAAACAACAGATCCATCTCCCCGCATACAAAACCCACCAAATAAACAAAGTCTGAGACACCCTGACACTGCACTATCCCCCCCCGTCATAAACAAAAAATGAAAACATGAAAACTTGGAGGCTAGCCAGCCTCCAGAAATGGCATAATTGTCAGGCCAGTATACAGTCTGCAGACACACACTTTTTACCCCCACCCCCCCTCCCCCATCTTCTTCACTTCTTCTTTTTTTGCAGGGTGAACACATTTATTATTGATGCTGACAAGCTGTGGTAATGTATCCTGTGGAATATACAGTACTAAAAGTTGACTCCAAGGTTGTTAAGTGTAGGTGGGGTTGGAGACAGGCTTGTTACTGGGGTGGTGTATGCAGATATGCCAGCTCTCAGGATAACAGAGAGCCACAGAGCTGTTGACGAGTCACTTTAGAGGCTGGGCTTGGTTATCAGTAGTTTGTTATTTTACAGCAATGATTGTGATTAAGGGCTGTGTGGGGGAAGGTATTAGCACTGGGAGATTGTGACATGTATGGGAATGGTGACATGAGAGTTGTGGTAATATTGATAGAAATATAATGTAATATCTATAAACGCTTCAGTATCCTTCAAGAAAGTGTACAGTATGTAGACATATATATATATATATATATGTACATTGTTTAAAACACAGGGTATGTTATGGCACTAGACTAGAGCACTCTTCACCAGCTTTAGAATGCATCAACACACAAATGGGTCTCAGGAGGGAGCCGGCTGCGAGCTGGTGACCGGAGGGTTGCTGGCATCATATCTAAGGTGCCTACCACTGCTGCTGTGCCCTTGAGCCCCTGAGCAAGGCACATAACCTCTAATTGCTTCAGGGGGCTGACTATGGCTGACCCTGTGCCTAGAGCAAAAAACACATTTTGTTGTATTCTGTGCAATGACAAAGGTTGAATATAATATATTGGTAACTATATTAAAAGGTATTTGTAAATGACTTTTAAAAGATGATTTGTTAAATATGTTATAATTATTTTCTAACTGCTTATAGAAATGTTAATTGATGTTAAGCTTCTACCCTCATTATGTTCAATCGAAACTGACCTTACAAGTAATGATAGGCGTACTCATTTCAACCATAATAGGTTGCACACATAGACAGGAAGACAATAACAGTTATTTCCATGATAAACGCCCGATTACATGTGAATTGAAGCCAGCACACCCTCAGCCTCCGAAGAAGAGATACCCACGTCAAAACGCATTTCTTTCTCAGTCTTCTCAGTCTGATTTTCAATTAACATCCTATGACATCTGTGTGTAAGTAGGCTACAGTGTGTCCATGTGAAGGCCTGTGATGTTGATAACAATACCAAAAGTGGGCAGACAATGCATAATGATGTGGATAATGAATAAGACAAACAAATTCTCCTGTGTGTGTGTGTGTGTGTGTGTGTGTGTGTGTGTGTGTGTGTGTGTGTGTGTGTGTGTGTCTGGGAAGACAGAGTCCACCACACAGACATCCTCAACAACACCAACTCAATCTGTATGGACGCAGCTGTGGCCAAAAAACATCTTAGCTGGATAGGGCACACCATTCGTATGCCTGACCACCGCCTGCCCCACCAGGTCCTCTATGGCCAACTGAGAGGAGCAAAGCGGGCTGCTGGAGGCCAAAAGAGACGCTTTAAGGACTACACCAGGGACCTCCTAAAGCAAGCAAACATCAACACCACGCAGCTTGAAACTCTGGCACTCGACAGATCAGCCTGGCAAGTCACTTGTGCCACTGCAGTTTCCCAAATACACCAAACCAACCAAGACCGAAGATCCGAGAGGCTCACACAACGACACCAGCGGGCGGTTGGAATCCTCCTGGTATTTGGCTTCCCTTGCACCATCTGCGGACGGATGTGCGGCTCAAGGATCGTACTCAACGCCCACGAGAAGTGGCACCAGCGGAAGCGTCACTGAATCCCCCCCCCCCCATCCCTGGAGCAAGCGCCATCATCGAACACGATGGACAGCTAAGATGGTGTGTGTGTGTGTGTGTGTGTGTGTGTGTGTGTGTGTGTGTGTGTGTGCGTGTCTGGTGGTTTTATGAAATGCACCTTACAGTTATGAATGGCTTACCCATTTCTACCGCAATGGCTATATCAGCAACATAGACAGACAGATAATGCTATTGACAGACATGACTGAGGAATGTATTTAGAAATAATTAATCAAATATGAGGAACACTTAGGAAAAGCTGTCAGTAATGATGTTACAATTTATGTATTAAGGTCTACAAATGGCATATAAACTTTTATACACATTTGGAAAGGGTGAATTGTTGCAATATGTTTGATTTGTTAAATAAATCATTTGTAAATGTGTATGAATATACTGTATACTAACACATTACTAAGTATTTAATAATGTTTAAACATGTTGCATATAAATAAACATTTTATAAAGTGTTACACATTTTTCTTTAGTGCAATTGCAGAGAATGCATTTTGGTATGATTGCTATGTTCGTGACCATGGCTCGGATGACTACATTGTCAAGCCTGACACTATAACAGAGCTCTTTGTGTCTGAAGGTCTGATGCATAGCTGATAAGGAATGGTCAAGTGTTACAAACAGGAAGTCATTACACTACTGAATGACTTTCACAGGAATGCATGGAACTCATCTATTTTGATCAGCCACTCCACACCCGGGGCAATAAGGCTTTCTTTTTAAAGCTAGGAATTCTGGAAAACAGGGAAATACCAGGGGGAAACTCATCTGAATCGTTACAAAAATGGCTGCAAGAGGCATTTTTTGTGCCTATTTTAGGAAGCGATCCTGCAGTCAGATATTTGCATTTCTCTTTGGGGAAGAGTCATTAATTCGGAATGATTGTGGAAAATGTGCAGTTTGTTCCACCCATGTCACTTTTAAAATAACACAGAGAAAATGTTGGTTGAGTAGGGGTGATGAAAGTACGGTATGCTAGACTTAAGTACTGTATGCTGGACTTAAGAGGGTCCAAAGACACACAGACAGAATTGGAGGCCTCTTATCCACAGATATACTAGTCAAAAACAGTAGACGATTATGAATTCTAGTATTCCTCTGTGCCATTGGTACCTGGTTTTCTGCTCACTGTCACTGCAACATTATTCTGTGTAATGACTTTGGGAGTTACAAACAATAGTTTGCTATGCTAAAGCTATTTGCTAAATAGCTGTTCTGGGAGATTAAAATGGCAGATTGCAGTGAACGAGCAGGAGACTGCCAGTATATTCTGTATTCTGTAAGTCCTGCCACAGAGTGTCTGCAACCACTGAAGTGAGATAGAGAATGAATAAAAACTATTTTTCATCTGAAACAGAGCTATAGGTATACATTAGTAGCACAGTGCTAAACTGCAAAGCCATGAATTTCAGTGAAAAGTGGCTGTTTAATCTTCAACAGTCATCAACAAAGAGCCTGTGTGGAGAAAGCTAGCAGCATGGGAACCTGTATCAAACCAATTTACCCACAATTGCACAGTGTCCAAAAAGAGCCCACTGAAGCACATTTTGCTGCTTAACTACACAAAATAGAATATTCAGTATGTCAGCCGTTGATATGGGGGCAAGCAAATCGCTCCTATAGCCACCTGTATTTTAAATCACTTGATATGATACAGTGAAGCAAATTGAATAATATAGTTGTTTAGATTCCCATTCAGGTGGAGGGAAAGCCATTTACTAGTTTAATAGATACAGGAGGCTAGAACACTTCTTTAAAAGGGTCTGTTCAACTGGACCATGTCTTGGACACTTTCCATTACAGTTTAAGATGTAAATAGTATTCTAGAGTTCACCGTAACAAGAGTCATATGCTATGGGAAGTGTAATTTGAAATGTTTATGAAAATGTAATGCATTGCAGTAACAATACACTCTGTGTAGGCACTGAGGCTAGAACTGCAAGTAGGAAAAACCATGCTGAAATGAAGCCTTATCGCTACAAAGGTAACAGGAATGCACACACAATTATTGTTTTCCCCTAGATAATCCAGAGTGTTATGAAAGTAATCACAACAGCATCCGAATCAAACAAAAAATGATTACTTAGCTATGAAATGGTTCATTCAAACTGAAAACATTGTATGTTTAAAATAAATAGCTGATTCTGAAGTCCCCGGAATTGTTTTTGCCATCTCCATGGGTATGAGAGATTTCATTTTGTGGCCATTTAAATGGATCAGTGTCATGCTTGGCCTGCACCATCAAGACTCGATGAATACTTTTGCACATGAAAAGCCAAGGTAGGGCAGAAGCAGCATCCATTAGTCTTGCCATGTTTCACTGACTCCATTGTTTTACTCTGTCCTTGCAAGCAGAACACCTGCAGTATGGAGCTGTGAAAGGCTTGCATAAAATGAGGAAGAGCATAAGGGCAAGCCAAATGGGAACAGGCAAAGCCAATGAACGTGTGATTTGGAGGGTTTTTGGGGATGTAGAGGGAGTGTTTCACTGTGTGGAAACAAGGTAATCAGAACACCAGTGTTCAGTGCTAAAAGCTAATATTTCTGACAAATGTTTATTAAGAATGTGATTGACTGGTCTCTAAATTTTATTTCTTGGTACAAATGTTTTTGAGAAATGCATTGCTGCATTAGATTGAATCTGGCATCACCTCATACTTCATTCCATAAAACATCTCGGAATTGTTGAAGACATGGTCAGATTTAGGCAAGGTAGCATGTGGATGTAAGGTTGTTTGCTAGGTCATGTTAATTAGCAAGCTAGTATACTTTCACAACTTCAGCTATTAAACAAGTCCAGGGCCCCAGATACCTGTCAATATGGCTAAAGGAGAAATAGGTCCACACAACAGCTGCTATTTAAAGTACTTAATGCTGATGAAAAAAGAAAATCTACTTATCATCATATTTACATCTCATATGGACACATTCTTTTGGGGAAATAGAAGCAGTGCACAAATAAATGTGCCAGTTATACCAGATTCACTGGTATTTGGAATAGTTCTATAATGACCAATATCTTGTTGAGGTTGGGTGAAAATGTTTATCCTTTTAACACATGGTGGGGTAAGTGCTAAACATTTATTTTAAAGTATTTCAAAATTATTGAATAGCATCCAAAATCTAAACACCATCAATACAAATAAAAACACAATCAATGAGGGCTGCTTACTCCATTGTGTTTAGTTGAGACTATTGTGATATCCTCGTATGGGAGGTACATGGCATTATTCTACCATCTCAGGTGGAATATCAGGCCCATCTTCACCTCCAGAGTGGTGTGTCAATGAGACCTCACATAAACTGAAATAGGGGTGTAGCTGGGCCATTTCTATTCAGTTGAGGCACAGCACATAATGGCATATGATAGAGACGCACAGTGAGAACTGAACAAGCGTATTCTGAGATATCGTACAATGTGCCGCCATCAAGTCCTCTGAGTGTGCAACAGTGGGACAGAGTGGCGAAGAGTGGCGAAGATGGCGATAAAGAGGGAGAGGTAAAGCAGCATGAGGAGTGGTTACAATGATGCTGACTACCACATCCTCTATGCTAAACAGTGTTACTCCAAAGTGAACAGAAAGGCGAAAGCCAACTTTTTCATAACAATTATTAATGAGGCAAAGGGTAACACAAAGCTGATCTGGGAACAGATGCAATGCAATGGGGATCAACCACTGGCCTAGGAACCAGTTAGAGCTCAAACTGAATCGTAAGCCAATGCAAGATCCAGCACAAATAGCTGTAGCCTTTAACGAATATTTGATCAATTATGTGGCTGAAATCGCACAGAAATGTCTTTTAACAACTGAAAATATGTGGATATTGGATGGAAAGCAAGCGGATGTGTGGATGAAAGCGGATGAAAGCAAGCCTTCCTTCAGCATTCAAGTTAGTTAGTTAATGGACTGTCCATGAAAAATGATAAACTAATAAACTAAATTAAACTCACTCTTTTGTCTGGCCTCTTGTCTGGGATCTACATTCACAAAACCCTTTATTAGGAATACTATACTAATACTTGGTAGGATCTCCCTTTGATCTCAACAGCCTCAATTCTTCATGGCATTGATTCCACAAAATGTTGGAAACATTCCATTGAGATCCTGGTCCATGTTGACATGATTGCATCACGCAATTCACGCAAAAGTTTCAGGTGCACTTAAGCTGTGAATCTCCCGTTCTACCACATCCCATATGTGTTCTATTAAGGTCACTGCAGAACACTGAACTCATTGTCATGTTCATGGAACCAGTTTGAGACAACTTTTGCTTTGTGACGTGGTGCATTATCATGCTGGAAGTATCCATTAGACCAGGGGTCGGCAATAGGCGGCCCGTGGGCCATTGCTGGCCCGTCACCAATAATATTTGGCCCAGCAGATTATTTTGAGAATCCTTTTATTTATTTATTTTTTTATTTTTTTTACAATATCGGACCGACAGTCCCACACCGCGCCTATAATGTCCGAATAGAGAATCTACCACCACCTGAATAATGCTTATTGTACTTTTATTCATGTTGAGACTGAGAGTGAATGACACAGGGACAGACAATCAGGCAGCGGGGTGCACCGAAGCGCACTGACGCTGAACCCCTCATAGTGAATCATAAGCAGGTGGACAAGGCGTGGTGCTGAAATAGCCGACATGCGGTGTGTGGTTTGAAAAAAAATAACATCAGCTCATTAAATCATTCAAACGTAATGTTTACGTATGTGACTGCAACACACATATGAACAGTAACAAAGCAAATTCTGTTTAATTTTCTGAAAAACAAACAAAAGTGGTGGTAGGCCTATGCTCCTGAAACGACAGAGCAAACGCGCTATTAGGGATAATAAGTACAATGAGCCATAAGCCATTCATTCAAAATATACAAAATACAATTAGGTTATTAAATACAATAACGACAGGCTTGGTACTCACTTAATGTGAAAAGTGGCATCTCCCATCGGTCACTATTTGCTTGATATCTGGTGATATTGACGTCACTTTAATCCGCAGGCAGTTTATTTTTATTTTTATGCATCTAGCGATTCCTTCGTGCGTCTTTATCACATTCATTGAGGAAAAGGACGACTCGCATGTATAGAAAGGGAACATTGTGAGCAGGGAAGATGTGAGTCTCACACAACGGCTTTGCATTGATGAAACCAGGTAGGATGAACGTATAGTTCGCTGTCCATTCCTGTTTAAATGCCCTGTTTTCACCGTCAACTTTCCTCTTTAGACCTTTGGAGAGTGACATTATGTTTCTCTTGCTAGTTAGCAGGTTAAATGTTCACCCGACACGCAAACAACCAATCCAATAATAAATAATGCGACCTTGTCTGGAGGAGGGGGGAATCATTCAGAATAAAAGTATGTTAAATAATTATTAGAATAAGTTAGGCTGCGATACATCGTCAGTCCACACATTTATTATTCAAAACTATGGAAAAGGGTGAAACTACGTTTCAACGTTGTTGAGAATCACAACACAAACTCACTAGTCAAGCCTAATACTGCAACGAAATGGATTGGACTGCTACCTAGTTAACTATAACACTACTTTACATTGTTAGCAGGCTCACAAAACAAGCTGTGTTAGTTGACTAGCGATGTGTACATTTCTCGAAAGAAAAGTCAAAGCATTAGAACGTGTCACATTTTTTAACAATCAATTACTTAAATTATCCTTTGATTATGTTCGGGCCCGCCATCTAGTGGCAAAAAAATGTTGGGGCCCGAGGCCAAACCTAATTGCCGACCCCTGCATTAGACGATGGGTACATTGTGGCCATGAAGGGATGCACATGGTCGGCAACAATACTCAAATAGACTGTGGCATTCAAGCGACCATTGACTGGTATTAATGGGCCCAATGTGTGCCAAGAAAACATTCTCCACACCTTTGAGATGTGGTAGAACGGCAGACGATGCACAGGTGTTCCTAATAAACTGTTCAGTCAGTGTATATTGGGTTATTGTGTAAGAAGTGTGCATACTATTAAAGAGTATGTTCCTAAACATGGATGGACATTATTGGTATTCGTAAGCATTACAAATCATACACATTTCAAGCACTTCCAGTGCTAATGTTTTCTGGCTTTGGGTATTTTCTTACTGTTGTTAAAGTGTGTCAAATATTTTGACACTGTTCAATAAACTGTGTAGAGTATCTCTATCTATATGCAACTCTCAAACATCGAATTTATTTTGCACTCAAGTCAAGCTTTATTAAGTAGTACTGTGTATACATTCATGTAAACATTTTTCAGTTCTCTTACACAGAGTAGGGGTCAAGGAGGTGGATTTTGTTGAAGGAGTTAACCATAGCACAGTAGGACATGGCTGTACTACATTGGAAAGCTCATAGGGATGGTGGGGTGCAAGGTTCAGGGAAGGGGTTTACAGGCAGACAGTTGGGCAGCCATGGTCCTCTACTCAGTTACAGTTCCTTTGGATCTGAAGCTCTTTTCTGTCTGGAATGATATTTTCTCTCCTCACTCTTCTGAGATGCCAAGCCTCTTCTCCTCTCCCTCCAGCAGCTTCCTGTAGGTGGCAATCTCGGCGTCCAGCTTCAGCTTGATGTGCAGCAGCTCCTGATAATCCTGAAGGTACTTGCTCATCTCCAGCTTGGTCTGACAAAGCTGGCTCTCTAGCTGAGCAATGATGCCCTCTAGTCCACCAGCCTTGTCTAGATGGGCTATCTCCATGTCCTCCAACTGCTGCTCCAGGGCGGCATTGTTGGCTCGCAGCCCATCAATTTGGCTCTGCAGGTCAGACACCTGGTTGTGGAACGTGCTGATCTCCTCCTTCATGGATTGCATCTGGTCTTCGTGCTTGCCGGCATGCTCCTTGAGCGTCTCAAATTTGCCCTTGTACCACTTCTCGGCCTCCTGGACATTGCGGGTGGCCGCAGCTTCGATCTCGACACGCATGTTGCGCAGGTACGCTGCTAGGTCAGGCCTGTCGCCACCCAACTCAGCGGTCACCTTGGCATCCTCGATCTGCTTCATGAGGTCAGCCACTTCCTCGTCGTGAAGCTTCTTCAGGAACTCGATCTCGACCACTAGCTCCTCAACGCGCCTCTCCAGATCAGCCTTCTGAAGGGTCGCGTTGTCCACGTCCTGACGGAACTCTCGCAGGATCATCTCAGCCTCCTCTTTCAGTGCAAACTCCTCTTCCAGCTTGAGTGTCCACACTTCAACCTCCTCCTCAATGTAGCCCATCTCAATGTCGGCAGCCCCCTTCTCATTGGTCAGGCTCTCAATCAGCTCCCTCACCTCCTTGAACTTGAGGTTGTACTCTTCACCAATGCCGGTGGGGCCTCCCTTAAAGCGGCCCTGGAGGGCTGCCAGCTCGGCCTGCAGGGAAGCATTCTTCTGTTCCAGGGCCTGGACTTTGTCGATGTAGCCAGCGAATCGCACATTCAGCTCCTGCATCTCTTCCTTCTCATTGGCATGGTGCTGGTGAATCTCTGTGCCCACCTCCACCGCGGTGCCCTGGTATCCGGAACGTCCGCGGTTGCTTGAGAAGCCGCGGCAGCGAGAGGGCGATGGGCTCTGAACCCTCATCCTGCTGGAGCTGCTCACTGCCACGGTTTTCTGAGAAAACGATGTTCCTTTCATGTTTGCAGTGTGAAGAAGTTGTTGTAGGATCTGCTTGGTTTCTTGAGAATAGTTCCACCACCGAGGAAGGCCTGTTCTTGTTTCCCTTGCTGGCCCAACTTGCTACTGACTGTCTCTCAGTTCAGCCAGGGTTTTTATGGGCCTACAAAGAATGTCGCAGACACCCTTGAAAGTCTCACAGGGTTTTGACAGGATTTAAATGTGGATCATGACTCTCACTCAAAGACCTGCATCACACTCTTCATTAGCTAGCATTGCATTGTTAGTAGAGTGGCGGGTGGAGTTTGCTCTGCCTTCACAGCCCCATGTGAAATAGTGATATGAGCATGTATGCTCGTTATATTTCACTCTCCTCTCACATAGGACACAGAAAGGGAGGGACTGTGAGGCAGAGTATAGCTATCCCATTGGGAAACACTGACGATGTGCTTTAGCAACAGGTTTTCCTGTACAATTATATTAATGTAATGCAGTGATCTTTCTTAACACCAATAAAGGTTATATGAAACAATGAACACAATCTGACTGTAAAATTGTCTAAATAGATGAAGACTGTAAAGCATTTGATATGGCACACTATACATATGTTGTAGAATGTGAGGTTTTCTCAGCTAATTTTGTCTAAAAGGAAATCTGTCAAAAGTGTAATCTGTTTGACTATATATGTATTCATAAAGCTAGTGTTAATTCTGTGTGGCACAGTTCAATCTCCCTCCTAATACAAACCTTCCACCATATCTAATTGTTGGTATCTTTTGCCTGTGTATCTCTATAAACAAGCATATCAGTTTTCAAAACAAATGTTACAGAAACAGTGTCACCATTCCCTTTCATTCATTTAAATGGCATTTTCTTAAGATGGTGAGTCAAACATTTTCTCGGGGCTGTATTTACAGGGCGAGACTCTGATTAAAGGGAACAGGAAATAAATTAAACTTGTAAAGGAAAGTAAAGGTCACAGGGAGTGATGAACTTCTTAGGTCAGGTAGCATCAAATTGAGCATTGATCACTCTAGTGTATCGATCAACCCAATCAAGCCCTCGCCTGCTCTTAATACACCCATTTGTCTATAGCAAAGAACCCCTTCTGATGACTGTAACACCCAACACTATCCTCCACAAATAGACATCAGCTATTGTGCAACGTTAAATGAGGCTTGCAATCCGACACACTCCGCACCTTAGTTCTGCAAATAGGTTTACAGGCCGGGAAGTGCTTCCTAAATGACATCAACTAGCTACCCAATGGAAAACTGCTTTGGCAAATGAGGCATTGCATAAAGAATTTTGATTCCTTCCACTACGCAGACAACCTAGAAAATAAATATTAGTTTGAATTATTGAATTTAATTGCAGTTTGTGGCCCAGAGCACACCAATAGACATGCTTGAATATGATTCCAATGGTTATTGTCTTCTCCCTGGTTTTCTATTATGCTCCTCGAACATCTGGCACCACAATTCGTTTTTTTTTGTCTTCATCACAAGATGATTTATAGTCTTAGAAGAGGTATAACAATAACACACACGTGTTATTGAGCAGCGCCATAGGGCGTTTAGGTGTGATATATTTGCGCAACGTGTATGAAGCAGCCAATCAGTGAATAGCTATAGCTGAACTCCATCTTGGCTCTTGTGCTCCACCTCTGGCTCTGAACCCCAGTTGGCTGCCATGGCCTCAGCTCTTCCCTCTGTTCCCCCTTGCTTGGCATTAATCACGGCACTTGCCTCTGGTCGCTCCCTTTGTTCCGCCAACAAAACAAGAGGGAACAAAGGAAATATTTGCACACTGAAGCACCTCTCAAGACAAAGGAACTTCACAGGAAGTGAAAGGTGTCTCAAAGTCTAGATGGAAGCCATATCTTCAAAGGGGACTTAACACAAGAACAACATGAAAAGATTGTAATTTTCTTTATGCCGCTTCTGTCTACTCATTTTGTGATAAGACGGAAATTAAATGGTGCTATAATGATCATAAATGAAAAAAATGGCCAAAATGCAAAGACATGAGAAATGTAGCCTACTGCATATGACTATGAGTAGGTAGGCATAGCCTACTGTAGATAGCCATAACCCTTCATTCATATTGTCTCCAAAGTTATGTCAACTGACATTTTAGACCCTCCGCCAACATGACCCACAAATATTCCCCAGAGCTTTCCTTTCATCAGCAAACTGTCTGTCTTGACCTTCCTCAGCTCGTCAAACACTTTTGCTGCCATAAACACGGGTAATGTGCAACCCCAATATTTCGGCTATCAAAAGCTACACAGCTGCAATCTCCCCGTGCCTTGCCAGTGAGGGGCCCGAGGGGAACACCCCATGCTAGATTCCCTTGATGGCCATACTTTCTGTCATCCCTAGTGCATGGGCACAGGAGGATCTTGGGTTGTTGATCGTCTTTGGACTGACAGGCAGGCATGGGGTGTGTTTGTGTGTGTGTGTTTGTGTGTGTGTTTGTGTGTGTGTGTGTGTGGGGGGGGGGGGGGCAGTCGTGGTGGTGGTGGTGAGGGGGGGGGGGGGTTGTGCTGGGGTAGAGGGAACAGCTGCATGTAGCATATGGAGCTGGCATGGTAGCGAGCTGCTGGGTCGACTTCACCGGGACCCCAATCACTGTGATGGATGCTGGGCACACTGTGGAGATCTACCCAGGCTCCCCAGTAGGGGTTTGGATGGGTTGGGGGGGGGGGGGGATCCCACAGCTCACACACACACACACACACACACACACACACACACACACACACACACACACACACAGGCCTACAGACACACACACACCACCACCAACAAAAATTCCAACTTCACCCCTTAATAATCTTCTCCCTTCTGTCACGATCCATCTATTTCTGTTGTATATATGTCTATCATGGTAAGCTCAGTGGGTTATGATGATTGGCTACCCAGGGTACATGGGGGAGTGGCTTGCCTGTTGGCGGGTGTTATTTGAATAGTGCTCATTTCCTACCTGAGAGAGGTGAGAGAAGCGAGAGGTGATTGAAGAGAGAGGAAGTGATTGAGAGACATTGAGACGCCATAACAAAGAGACGCTTATGAACCCCTAAGGATATTTATAATTGAGACTATCACTGTTTGGAACTGTGAACTATCCCCAAGTCGTGTCGTGTCCGGTTTTGTTTTGTTATTGTTATTTTGCTACATGTTAAAATATACTAAACTGGAGGGGACACCCTGCCAGCTAACGCGGGGGCTGTCCGGTAAACCCAAGCTGTCAACGCGACGGATCATCGGACGACGGTAAGCCATTCCCTGCTAAACACCTACCTGGGTGCTGTCATCTAGCCCTGAGCTAGCCTACACACCTGCTAACACCTACCTGGGTGCTGTCATCTAACCCTGAGATAGCCTACACACATGCTAACACCTACCTGGGTGCTGTCATCTAACCCTGAGCTAGCCTACACACCTGTGTCCGGCCTCGGCCCTGTGTGGGAACGAGCCCATTGGTTTTTAATGTACATGCAGAGCTGTTGGGTCGTGACACATTTTTCAATGTGCTCACTTTCTTATCAGAGCTTTCAGTTAAGCCTGTGTGAGATAACATTTGCGGACAGCACAATAGACATTGGGCAAAATACATTTGCTGAGAAACATCCAGCAAATGATCAGCCCTCCTATTCAAATCTAGTGCCCCATGCAAACACACATTTCTATACTAGCATTACAGTCACAAATTCTAAATGGTTTCCTATGTAACCTTGAAAAACGTAACCAGATATTGTTAGATCAAACAGCGTTTTATGAGCATGGCCGTAAAGTGCATATCTTATGCATATCCTATGTAAGTGTTCAGGAGGAATCCTTACCTAGCAGATTTCTTTCCAGCTCAACAGCTAGAAACAACATTTTGGCGCACCATGAACTAAACGATGCATACATTTAGAAAAAAATAAAACTTTTCTAATGTCCCTCCCCCAAAATGAACTCTCTTACTACTCCCAGTGCTCCTATTTGCACACGCACCTTCAGTGACCTCGTATGGCAATCCCTCCATTGCAGTATATATCTTGCACATCCATGTCCTTGATGACTCCCTCATAAATCCGAGAGTAAATAGTTTACCAAAACATCTATGAAATATAGGCTTAAACAGTATATTATCACTTCGTTTTGAAGTGGAGACACTTAGTTAGCGAATTAGATAGTTTTTGCTTAATTAGACCTCATTGGCTGGTGGTGGTAAGCATCTGGAGCGCAACCCTTGTGAAAAGAAGTTGCCGCTGTTTCTGGGCAGGTGAAAGCAGAAGACAGAGAGAGCGATAGAGAGCAAGACATGTGCTCATTAACAAGATAAGTAATAGTAAATTCTGCAATTTGCTTGATTACAAACTCACTTGTAATCGTGTTATTCTACATAATTGTGACAAAAAAAGACAGAGGTCATAACCTTGGTGTCCTCGATGTTAGTTACAGCCCTTTTTCTGAGTGCTCCTTCTCTCATTGGCAAAATAAGATGCCTACAGAGCACATATAAACACAGATAATAATACGCCTGTTTGACAGATACAGACACTGCACCACCTCGGTGTTCGAACAAATCTGTAAAGGAGGTCGTTCGGTGATGTACATATGTATATTTAATTCTGTAAATGTCTACCTGTCGGTCCAATATCTGTGGTTCAGTTTTCATCACTCTGATAGGGGGAACAAAAGCGGGGAACTGAACCGGAGTACCCGATTTTTTAATTGACATCCGTAATAGCTTTTCTTTATTGTTTGCCATTTTAGTCATTACAAAAAACATGCAAAACCTTCAGTCAAAATTTATAATTAGGAAACAATACTGAGGCACATGACCTTGATGTTCCTCAATGGTAGTTATGGCCCTGCTCACATTCATACACATACACATTTGAGATTTGTTTTCAATCGGAAGAGTGTACATGACTGGCTCTGTTATGAGGGGGTTAATGTGTTAGCCAGGTCAGTCAACAGTAAGTGATTGTCACAGCACAGGGCCACGCATGTCAGAGAATACTCCTCTCCTCCTCCCACTCCTCTCCCTCTCACAATGTCTGTGGCCCATTCCAATATGTCTGCCTCACCTTAAAAGAAAACACTGTGTCAGGTTTACAGAGAGGGAAATTGTGCCAGCCAGGCCTGGCTCACAGAATCGCTAACTTCCCTGACTATTGAGCACATACTACCCTTTTACAGTATAGAGATGTTTTCACACCAACCACAAACCCCAGACTTAAGATGTATTCATCACAGTGGCCTAGAGACAATGATAAGAAGATGTTTCCATTTGTGGAGAGACAACAGAGCGCAATACTTTGCGCAATAGGGAATCGTTCTGTATAGCATGAATAAGGAATCAACAAAGGGCCATAGCCAGGTCCTTGGGCATACTGTACAGTGCTGCTTGGACAGTGTGGGGAACATCACAGAGGCACAGGAGTCTTTGATCTGCGGCTGCAGGCACATAGCTGAAGTGTGGGGGAAGGGGAGTGGCCACTGTCTTGATACAGAACAGGGACAGAGGGACACAATAGACAGAGGCCGAGGGAGAGGGAGAAAAGGAGGGATATTCCATGGTGGCTCAATTGAGTGAAAAATAAAAATAAACCCCAAAATATAGCCTTTGTGCCACTGTTGCTCTTTGGCAGTGCCATTACCAGTGCCAGTATCTATAAGAGATAATACAGTTTCTCAATAAAAGCAGCAGAACGTATTAGTAAACAAAGGTTGTACGGTAAAATGACTCCCAGTGTCATCCAAATCTTGAAGCTGAATATAACTCAGTGAGTCCTATCTCAATGTACAGTATACATTGCTGTGTTTAACATTGCTTGAAACATTACAGGCCCATATACAGTACAGATCTGACTGTAGAAAGTTTACAATTCCTACTTGCCTTGCAGCGGTACAAAATCTTTCGCACGGTGACACTACAACACCATGTTCATTAGCAGTCTTCTAACAAGGACTCATGCAATGACGTACAATCTGAAATATTCCCCCCACTTGGTGCAGTTACACAGCTAATGTTTTGACAGGGTCACAGTGCAGTGTAACCTCTCTAGCATCTGAAATATATTTTTGAATGCAATCAATCTCTTACTACATAATAGTTTTACTTCAGAAATAATTAGTTCATCCTTCATCAAACAGTCTGAAATGAGATGAGAGAAACAAAATGGCCTCAAAGAGTATTGAGCATAATGGATACCAGGGCAGAGAGACGGAACCTATCGTACTTTTTTTGTTTGTTATAACATGTTAAACCCCCAAATTAATTCTAGAGATAGACTACATCTTTAAACTGTGAAACAAGTGAAGTTTCTTTGTCTTTGAGTTCCTCTCTGCTCAGGCTTTCTTGTAATCACTCCAAAATCTACATGAGGCTCCCATTCATTAATGAGAAAACTCTAAGCAATATTAATCTTGAGTCGGGGGGTAATTTATAATTTTTGACATGTAAAGAGAATTATGCAGGGGGTGGACAGAAATTTGAGAAGCCCACTTATTGTCTGCCTCACATGTCTTGGCACCCGTCCCAACACTTCGAGTTGATGTCAAGAAACAATTACCTCCCAATAAATTCCTATGCTATGCGAGTGTGAAGCCGTGGTCTGCACTTTGCAGTCACAGGTTGGATCCAATTGCAATTATGCCTGTGTAATATGGTGCGTTTGTTAAAAAGGCCACAAAGCCACTGGATAAAGGGATATTCATTAATGGTTTGTCAATGTCTACAGAAAGTATCAGACTATTCAATACTCACATAGTCTTTCCAGAATCACTGGCTTTAGTCACTGTAGATTGTGTATGTGTGTGTGTGTGTGTGTGTGTGTGTGTGTGTGTGTGTGTGTGTGTGTGTGTGTGTGTGTGTGTGTGTGTGTGCGTGTGTGTGTGTGTGTGTGTGTGTGTGTGTGTGCATTTTAATCTCTGCCACTTCTAGTAACCCTCAACATTTTGGCCATAGCATAACAGTCCCTCTGAAGTAAAAGTAGAAATACATACTGAGATACGAAATGAGCATGAAAAACATCACTGTGATCGTCACAATGGGGCAGAGACTCTTTACCATTGCTACTGTAAGTCAGATAGCAAAATGAACTTCACTATGTGTCACTTTCTGGAATACAAGTGATATCTTTCATACAAATACATACATTTCATTTCAAATACATACAGTATGTATGTAACATAACATCCAAGAGTCATGCTGACATGAGTGTGCCTCTAGATAGGCTACATAGCCCAGAGTAGACTTCAATACACCAATCTTGCAGATGTATTTGGTACATTGTCCTAGTTCTACAATTCTACAGGATTCTTCAATTAGGAATTAAATTATGTTATTTTGTTATCTATGGATGGGTTTCACAACGGCAGAGTTATTTTATTACAAAGTGGCATGGATCTCCTTCTGAGATGACTAGTGCTAATAGCCTAGGCACTAACTATTATTGAGTATCGTCAAACTAAACCGTCTTGCGCAATTTCTTTATAAGATATTTTCTTTTCATATTGCATTTTCCAGCACAATCTTTAAAAGTGAGCTGGCATACCTTAAGTCTTAGGCAAGGTTATTCATTACGCAAGTGACGTTGACCTCTCCATGATTATTATTTCTCAGCCAGTACCTTTAACTTCCATTTCCCAACCTTCAATGCTTATTATTCTGTGTACTAACCTGTCTTCTGTTAGAAAATGGTACAGTTTTTCCTTTTCGAAGAAGACCATTTATGCCCAACCTCCAGAGAGCCTTACACCAAATGACATGTGTGTTTGTATAGAAAAAGCCCCCCTCTACAGTGGATCTGTGATTACAGACTGATCCCGTGTATCATAGCTTTGGCAAAACACATTTTTGTTGTTGTTGTTGTTGTTAAGAGGATCCCATGTTGCCTAAGCTTGCCAGTGCATGTCAGACAACACAGGGCACTGTAATGGGACGTCTAGGGGCTCTCCCGCTGCCAGCAGCCATGGCAGGAGTGACATGGTGGCCCTGGGGGACACCCACTTCCCCTGCAGCCTTTTTTGTAACAGAGCCACTTAATTGGCACCCTGGCTCTCGCCGGAGCAGTCCTAGCTGTCAGAACCTGGACGACGAGGAGGCTTTCTCTCAGGATACAGTTCCCAAACTGCTACGACGACACATTCTCATAATACAAAGAGTCCCATATTGTGAATTGCTGAAATGCTGAAATGCTTCAAGCTTTGACATTTGAAGGATAAAGTGTAAGTTTCTGAGGGGGATAAGTATTAATAATGGCATGGTAAAGTCTTATGGTATGGCATGTTACAGAGATAAAGGGTGGTCTGCTCTGGGACTGTAAAGTACTGTACTTTGAGACTGAGTCTCCTTTGTTCCAGGGAGGAATGACACATGATCTGAGTTCCATGTGTTGTTTCTCACTTTTTGAGATTACAATGCACAGCCTTTTCCAACAAAACACTTAGGGTCTCTTCATCTCGATCTTCATATCTCTCTCTCAGGATGACCCTATGCACTGTGTACACTGCTCTCGTTGACAGCTGAATCCTAGGAGGGGACCGTATAAGCGGAGCTTTTGTGACACCTGTGCGACCTGCCAACATCTAGGGGCTCCTACACCACATTGTCCTGTACAGGAGAGAGCTATAAGAAGCAGCGCTGTCAGAACAGGTCCATCATAAGTGTGGAGACCCGCAAAAAAGGCAGCTGGATGAGAGTAAGGCCTGCCTGTCTCCAAAAAGATGAGCAATTTACTGGTCTGTTTGTAATGTCAAGGGGCCTGTGGCAGAGAGGGAGAGAGAGAGACAGATAAAAGGAGAAAGAGAGCAACAGAGAGAGAGAGAGAACAATGCTGTACTGTGGCTTCTGGCCATGTAAGCACATTAAACCAAGAGGTTTGACATGACTGTGTAACCAAGACAACGTTAATTGAGGCAGGTCAATATCAAATTCAATTCTGAAACGGTACAGAGCTAACAAGAATACTCAGCTCTTGAAGTGTCAGAGGGTAAACTAGTTAGAATTGTAATCATCCTTGCTACCAATGATTTACAATAACCTGACACACTAAAAGAAGCACGAACAAGACGAGACTTGATTTTATAGACTCTAAACTAAATATAGATTGTTTAAAGAAAACACAAAAAATAAGCCAATTAAATACAGCAAGTCAACTGACAAAAAGGTCTGTATCCATTGGGGGCCAGGCTCTCTGTGGGGTTGAAAGTGCCTTTGATGTGTTGACGCCTTATCTGCACCAACCAGATCCTCAGCTTGCTGACACGGGCCAATCAAAAGCCCCCTGAAGGTCTCTAGGCTAATCTCAGAGTCACTGCGGCCTAAGTCCACCGCCACAATACCTGCTCCTGACTGTTCAATAATCAGCATGAAGCCACAGGAGACCAGTGCAGGGACACATTACCAATGTGATTCTAATGTATGGCTGGTCCATGTTCTAATTGTGCATTGCTAATGAACATCGCAAGGGCCAAATTAGAGAAATACCTACATGGGAGTAGACAGGTGGAGGTAAATACACTGTAGAGAGGTAAATGAGACAGTGAATGAAAGTAGAGATAGGATAGAGAGATGTCGTAAGAGAAAGAGGGTAAGAGAGGAAGAGAGAGACAGAGAGAGAGAGAGAGAGAGAGAGAGAGAGAGAGAGAGAGAGAGAGAGAGAGAGAGAGGTTAGAGATTAGGGATTTGCACGCCACCACTCTTTCCTGCTGACTCTGAGGGTTAGGTACAATACAGGACCACTGGACCATCATTAAAATCCTGAGACGTGGAGTCAATCTGGCCCTGCGAGTGCTGCCCCTGGAGGAATCCCAGCGTGTTGAACCGGCTCTCTTCCTGTCAGCACTTTCATTAATAATTCAACGGGCGGGCAGAGCACTCAGAGTGAGGGGCCAGAGGTAGCACTTCTCCCTCTTCAACATTTCATTCATCAACATTTCATATTAACCTAACACAGCTGAGACTCCATTACAGGGAAGACATGTTATTTTGTCTAAAGTGAGGAAAGCAAGTGCAGCAACATTATGTGGCAGTGAAGTGGGCTACGTGAGGTTTGTTTCCATGCTTATATACATTCAACATGTTCAGATGCACATCGATTTTAAACACTCAATATGCATCTGTAAGTGTCGAATAAGGGGAACTACTTTTTTTCTGAGCTTTATTAAAACCAGGACGATTAAGAAGATATTTTCCTTAGGGAAACCTAACCAGGAAGGCAGGTCCAGTATCAAAACACAGAAACAACCATATGAAAACATACAGATACAGTGAGAGAAGGAAACACCCGCAATGATGATATTAACCACCATCGTCATCACCGACATTTGGTTTCAGTCATACCTCCTGACTGAAAAAGTTCGGCTTAGGGCCTAAGAGGAGCCTTCTTCAGAGGCACAACAGAGAGCATCCTGGCGGGTGGCATCACTGCCTGGTACCGGAACTGCACTGCCCAAAACCGCAAAGTGCTGCAAAGGTGTGGACAGCTGAGAAGCGGATGTGAGCTCCCCTCCATCCACGACACCTACAAGGACGTGGTGTGTCAGAAAGGCCCTCAGGATTATTAGGGACCCCAGCCACCCCAATCAGGAACTGTTCGAGCTATTGCCATCGGGGAAATGGTACCGAAGCCTTGGGGCAAAAACCCAGAGGCTGGCAAAAAGCTATTTCCCCCAAGCAATCAGGCTCCTGGTGAAATACACTGGAACGGTGCAAGGGACTGGCATACTCCAGCCAACCCCACGCACACTGTGGATATGAACATATTGCAGTAGTATGGCTGCTGCACACTACTGGATTACTTGTGTACCATTGGACTGATTCACTGCCGTGCTGTATTGTGTTGTATTGTGTTTCGTGCCACCATGCTCTGCTCAGTATTTTTGCACAATTGAGGCCACTGTGAAATTACAACTTTGCCAAAAGGCCACTTTATTTCCTTGCCAATGTGGGGTTATTTGTTTTGCTTACTAAGGTTGCTTATTATTACTGTGTTATTGTTGTGTTTTCCCTGTATCTGAATGCTGCAATGTCATTGATGAGGAACCAAAGCCAAAGAATTGTACTCGTGTGTACGGTAAGATGTAATAAAAGTGATTCTGATTCTGATTGGTCGTTCAGGAGCAAAGTGGTCACTGCATTTCATCTCAACCATGGTTTTAATTATCTTAATTAAAGCTATCACTCACTTAAATTAATCATTTCAGTACAGTTGGGAATTTGAACCACAATGAAAATCTGTTGATTTGGTATGCCTTCAAGTCTCAGTGATTTGATCCGGTCTGCAATGGATCAGGTTATGTGTACTGCGAGTTTGCATACTGTTATATGTGTACTGTGAGTATCGCTCTGACACATTAAAATACACTAGCATAATTTGAATGGAAAAGGGGATGGGAAAATAGTAGACCTTCAGATAGAAAGGTGATCTACAGTACAGTATTACTTAGACTATCTTCCTACCATCAGGAAGTCAATCAAGGCCACCACTACACAATTCAATAGCAGATTTTACCCATCTTTGAAACCAAGCTAATGGATTGATTTTTAATGTAGCATGCATTTCTATTCATACAGTATGTTCTCATTTAATTCCTCTAATAGCCAACTGAGTACTTTATTAATGTAATCTATTTAATGCAATGTTGTTGTGTGTCATGTTTGTGGAGCTCCGACTAATAATTCTAATTGATGTATTCCTACAAATGGCTGGCAAACTTGACTTAGATTTTTAAGTCAACACACTCAATGTCACTAACTAAAACAAAAATGATATCAACACCGTATAACATTGTTTAAACACCCCATATTCCACTATAGTTGTATTTGTTGGAAATCTGAAATAATAGGTTATTAGGAAAAGGTGCATTGGTAAGTGTTATGTTAATGTGCAAATATAGTTGCCCAGTTGACACATGTGGAATAATACCTATGTAAGGATGTGTACATACATCCACATTAAAAAAAAATCAAAGTTACCTCCACTTATAGTAAAGCTGTACCAAAATGTGTACTGTACCCCTCTATGTGGAAAATGCTAATGTAAATACGATATCAATTGCCAACCAAAAACATTCTTCCATCACATTATCAGACTTTAACATACTTTCACACTAGCCTGTGTCCACATTTCGTTCTTAGCATTTCACTTTACCAATCTGTGCAGAGGAAACTGGGTCAGAGTGAGCCAATGGTATCATCAGAGCAGAGAACCATTGAGGCGTTCTCCCTCAATGTTCCACTATCTCATCTCTAATGGTACTTACATTCCTGTACTCTCTCTCCTTCCCTCTCTTTCTCCCTCCCTGCTTCACACCGTCTTTCCCCCCCATGTCTCTCAGCCCCTGCCCTCCCTCTGCCCTGGGCTCTCCCTGCCCTGATCCACACTGGAACTGTATTCAACTCATGAACCCTACTGTGTAGTAATGCAAACATGTAATGCATACATGGGTAATCGTGTGGCGGATCCCCCAGTGAAGCAGCAACATGGTAATGCACTTGGACAAATGGTCCTCACTTCTCCAACATGCTCTCATATATCCTGATACTTTGACCCCAGGGAGCTATGAGCTGTCTACCATCAAGAGATTCCATTCCTCAAAAGGCACACTCAAACCCAGGACCTGTCCTTTCCCATGAACCTACACTTTCTCAAGTTCTCATCTATTATTGATTACATTTCTACGTTCTAAATGTAACAAAGTTGAAGATGAGCACACTAAGCTTCCATGGCTACCAGTGGATGATCCTTGGCTTGCAGTAAAATGAGGTAACATCAACGTAACTACTGAATACGTGACAGACCTCATAGGATTGGAGCAAAATGTCTTTACAAACAAAAAAAACATTTCTTTGCAAACACAGACAATGAACATTGCATATGCATATGGTAAAAATAACATTATTGTTTTTGGTGCAGAGGATGTGTTAAAAAACGGAAAATCTCTTCCCTTTATTGACATGAACTGCTGCAAAAACTAGGCCTCTAAGACCCCAAGAATTGGATAGGTATAAACAACATGGCAAAATATCACCCTGCCTATCAGAGGGCAATGTACTACGACAATGTTTTTCTGGTAACACTTTACATCGAGGTCCCCTCTGTAAAATGTTTCTAAATGGTTTATAATTAGTTAATAAATCACTTAACCAGTTTATTATTCAATTATCAACCATTTACAAACTGTTATAACTCATATGTTTTCATGGTTTAATATTCACTTGATGCTTGTCAAATAGGGAGCTTGCAATCAGTCAATCAAACAAATAAATTCTGGGACCTGCACCTTGGACATGCTGACAATTTCAAGTATGGGCCATCGGGCAAAACATGGTGACAGCTGTACTATACGTTGATCGATCTTCACATGGTACAGCATGGGTGCCAGCCGAATCATCCCCACAACTCAGGAAACAACTTTCACAAAGGAGACTTTAATGTAAAGTGTTAGCATTATTTTATTTGTTTATCCATTTATTATTTTGTAGATTTCCCTCACTGCTTTTATTTTGTTTAAATAGTGTGAGTCTGGATGTTTCTTGTATCTACAGAGCTCTTCTGAAAGAGTCAAATCTTCCTTTATTTTATTTTTTTTATTTTTTTTACAATATTATGGAGGATGGATCGTGCCACAATGAAATACAATGCACACATCAAAATGCAATACGTGTCACAATAAATACAATGCAAAAATACCAAATTTTTGTGCCAAAATGAAAACAATACAGCCGTATTGTATTTTGAGATGTGTACATTCAATTTATGCGAGGCTATGCGTCACTCCCTCTCTCCGTCATGAGGAGGAAAAAAGGCACCCAACTCCCACTTTAGGAATAAAAGCCGGGTTACGATGCAAACACAGCTTTTGCCTGATCACCGGATATGATCAAACAATCTCAATGCTCTCAATACAACAAGGGCTCCCCTTTCTTCTGCCACAACAGGGAGGTAGACACAACAACTTTAAGACAGCATTCGACTTTGGGTTATTTCCGGACAATTGCTGTGTTTGTACCAGAACACGAAAAAAATCCCTCAGTCAAACTGATCCACCTTATCTCTTCCCCAAGCCCCTTCCAACCTTATCTTCACCCGGATAGTAATTAACAGGAATTACATGGGGGTGCTATCTGTAGAGCCCTAGCCATTCCGCAAAGAGCCCTTTCCATTTAGGGCTGTCTGTTGAGAGATTACCAGTGGGTGTGGGTGCCGTGGCCAGGATTATTGAATAACTGCTGTACTCTTCACATTGCCACCTGGAGATTTTGACACATTTGGAGATAAAGTTGAGCTGGCCACTGGGTTTACGTAAACCATGTCTGTGAATTCACATTGTTGTGTCCAGAGACAAGGACAAATGTATATTGCATTTCATTCTTACATCACAGCATGATGAATATGCTTTTTATCCTCTGAATGTAGTCAGATGCCCACTCATCATCATGGCCCTTTCACCCATTCTAATGATGGGAATACTGGTCTATTATGGGGTCGGGAAATGCCTGTATTCAATTAGGCCTACTTATTCTTCTCTAAACCTTCCACCACTCTGAATGTTGCATCCTAAAGAAGACCATCTCAGATTCAGTTTCCACGGCAACTGGCTGGCATTCAAATTGATGACATCTCGTGATCGCCCACTTCCGTTGCTCTAAAAAAAACACTCCCATAAAACTTCAAACTTGATGTCATTCTGGGTTCTTCTTTTTTTCAGTACCCCAGAGGAAAGAGAGTGCACGCACCATATTACCCCCAACATCCACTACCCCCCATTGAGAACGAGTGGGCTAAAAAGGACAGGAAGACAGAGGTAAAGAGAGAGGTGTGATGAGAGAGAAAGGGAGAGAGAGAGAGAGAACATAGAAGAGGCTCTGGTTCTTTTTTACCACACTATAACCCTAACTTTCGGCACACAAGACCAGGATAAAAAAAATATCTGCTCCTTAAGAAGCGCTCTTAGGCCATCTTGTAAAGGCTTTTGTCTAATGGTGTCTCCTGCTCTTTTCCCAAGCCTTAATTAACATAGACGGGTTCCCAGACAGCTCCAGGCGAAGCCTCTCAGCGAGTCCACTCAGTGTCACCTTGTTACCCATGTAATAGGTTCAGACGAGGTCCTGCAGACAGGGGAGAGGAGGAAATGTATTCATGGAGCCACCACTGCGCTGCTTCTGCCATCCTCTCTCTTCTCCCTTTTTACTTTACTTACCCAATCAAACCGCCACTGATTAAACTTTCCCCAACCCACTCAACAAACATCTACTGCCATTGCCGCTTCAGTTGTTCAAGGTATGGGAAAATCCTGATTTTGAATCCAAAAGACTTTAAAATGTAATTTCAAACATGACATTACAACATAATATGTATCGTTGTTGT
The DNA here is from genome assembly GCF_963989245.1 of Nansenia antarctica. NCBI lineage: Eukaryota > Metazoa > Chordata > Actinopteri > Argentiniformes > Microstomatidae > Nansenia > Nansenia antarctica. The sequence goes on along the minus strand of NC_137688.1, from coordinate 46,486,020 downwards.
TCTTTAACTCAGTGTTGAGAGACTCGTGTATTTATCTGAGATTGTTCTGGAGCCGTGTTCGCAATTCAAGTAACCCATCATCTGAAAAACAACATCATCTTGCAGTTGAACTTAACTGAGCCTTCTGTATTGAGATGTCTTTGCTAGCTATCAAAGTCCTACAGATTAAGTACACTCAGGAGGTACCACCTTCAAAGCCCAATGGAAAAGAAGAGCAGTGCAATGTGTCAAAGAGCTGAATGTCATGGATACTGTACATGGAAGAGGCAAGGCACTACACTACGCCCTGTCAACCCAATTAGGCTACCCTCCATACACTGACTTCATTCTGTAGTAGAGAAAGAGGTCAAAGAACATAAAAACCCAGCACTATCTTGTACTGTAACAGTGCAGAAAAGTTAAATTAATCCCCAATGCAGGGATGTTTGGGATCTTTTCCAGTATTGTTGGTAGGAGAGATTTTAATAACCAGCAAAGCTGGAATGACAAAGAAAAATATGATGATATTATATTATAGTTCTAATTAAATTAGTAACCTTCGGAATCTAGAGCCCCTTGAAGGTCACAGCCAGAACAAGCATTAATTGCGATGTAATTTCTGAATTAATGTTGAAACCTCACCTCCAATTCAGTTGTACAGAGAGATAAATAGGTTACTAAGGAACTGTCAGCGGCTAGGTCCATCACCGCAACAATCGTTTATTCAAGCACTAATTTGTTTGTTTAATCCAATTAATTGGGAGCTCTATTTTGCAGATTTCCCCTGTTTTAAAAAAAATGTATCCCAGTCAATAATCGGCCCGCTAAGCCACTCATAGAATGCCCACTGTGTGTCAGTGAGAGCAATAGTATTGTTATTCCTTTCATTCGGCAGACCTTTGATTGCATAATCCCTTACATATTGTCGCATTACAGGGGATCCAGATGGTAATGGCTCGCGGTAATCCAGATGCTGACCGTCTTGGTCTCTTGCCCACACAAAGCAGAGAGTGTGTGTGTGTGTGTGTGTGTGTGTGTGTGTGTGCGTGTGTGTATGGGGGGGGGGTTCTTTATATGGAGGTCTCTCTTATCATTTTGCTTTGAAGCAAACCTGGAGGGACATCTTTTTTAGTGTAGACTACTTTAACAAAAAGCATGATTGTGTTTCTTCTCATCGTCATTGTATTCAGGCATGGCTACAATCACCAGAGGACATGTTGACTTGTGGCTCTCTCTCACTTGAGAGTGGGTCGGTCAACTCCCACTCTGTTTAAAGAGCTCACTTGTGTCATGGTCAAACACAGTTCAGGGTCATTAAACAAACTTGCCTAGAGGGAGGTTCGGAGTGACTGAGCTTCCAGTTGATGTTGTGTATCGAATGAGCACACAATCTCCATACTTCTCCATACTTGACCTACAGGATCTCAGAGGTTATCCATACTTCAGTAAATTCCCACTGAAACCCACACATCGGACTGCAGAGTATTATCCAGGCCCTAAGAGCTCATCCTGCAAAAATTAGGTCATTTACCTATCATTTAATTATATATGTTGACATTGGCTGCACATCGTACATCTCAGACGCTTTGCAAACAATTTAACAGATATGAAATGTTTGCTAATCCCCAATTTCCCTGAGATCAAAAGAAATGTTGGAATTGCTCCCCTTGGTACTTTTTAAATAGTTTTGTGACAGAGTGACACCAGAATCATTTACCAAACAGCTTTTGGTATGCAGATGTTCAAACATAGGCCTCTTACCGATAGGCCTTTGAGAGGAACACAGACAAACTGCGCTTGTACAGCATTGTTGAGTATACTGTAGTACACCATAAGCAAGTATAAACATAAACAAATACATGAATAACATTTCATACTGATTCTAAACTGAAGAACAACAAATACATGCAAGAGACAAAAAAATGATGTACAAAAAACTGTTCTAAATGATGGCAGGCCCTAGCAAAAACAACATTTCCCATTTATCTTAAGTGTGAGTCATAGGAATCATTGACAAGTGCCAAGTAGCTCAACAAAAATGCAATGAGGGCACACTAATTAAATTGCCATCATACTGTTATATTTAATCCCATTGCTCATCATCACAAACCTGGCCCTTGTGATATTGATGTTAAAAGAAAGGTCAACTCAAATGTGTGGCTCAGAATATGACAAAGTGAAACATATTCTATACTTTTCTAAACATGCAGCAACAGAAACAGTCACAAAACATACACAGAAATCTCAAAAAAGGGCAGCCTTTCCATCTATTTATTTTGCATAGTGTGTACAGTTGTCTTGTTGGAATGCAGGGACTAGCTCAGGATTATTTTGAAAAGGAAATAAAGATGTGAATGATTAGTATCCCCTCCTGGTAGAAATAACTTATGCCAAATAGGGCCCTTAGGCTAATCCACATTTGCATATTAAAAGAAATGAAAGCGGCACACAGGAGAAGCGTAATCCGCGGCCGTCCTTGTGTGTTACTCAAGCCTTGCCACTCGGTGCACAAAAGCAAAAGAGAAACCCTAGAAAATAAATACTGTAGAAATGAAGCAAGCTGTGGTTTGTTCAGCAAATATCCTATATCCATTAAAATGGGGAGAAGACGATGGGCACATGTAATGCTACAGTATAACACAGATACATTTGAATTCTAATGCTTGAGAGCTGAAAGGCATATTTTGAGGACTTGGATGCATTTGTTGAAAACTGAACTGTTGAAATAAAAGGGTTAGGGTTAAAGTGTTGATAAAAACATACTGAGATGAATTTTTGCATTAAAATGAATATAGTCCAGGTGATTGTTTTGCCCAGCTGTTTTTCTGGTTGATGTGAGGTTGGGACTGGAGAAGTAAGGGTGTATTGTGTTGAATGAAACAATGTAATGATCGACCATAAATAAATCACTATCTGCACTCTAATAAATTGTCTTGGCAAGGGAAGAAGAAATGGAAGGTCATCACCCTTGTAAATAAGGTGTAAATCACTCAGGAGCTATCGTATCTGCGTTTTCTGTACACAACATCTGATAGATTGTCAACAGGAAGTGAGCATTGCTGCAGAATCAGTTATAAGTCTGTGACCAGACTGCCCCTTTGGTCATTCTGTGCATCTGAAATTCAAAATTCAAAGAGGACCATATTTCACCACACATTACATTCTGTTACATTAAATTCTGTAATGTACATCCTGAAGCTGGATATACTGCCAGGTAAGATATAGTAAAGCACACACACACACACACACACACACACACACACACACACGTCGAGGCAAAAAAGGAGAAATGTTAATCCTATTTCAGAGGGATACATCGTGTGTAGGGATCTGCTGAGAGAGCAGAAGCAGAAGAGATTGTGTGGTGTCACATGTGGGCCCACTTGGCTGAAGACAGGAAACAGAGACAAGTGACCCGTTGATTCTGTCACAGCCACACAGGATAATCCCCTACCAAAGGTATCCCCCTCTCCCAACTATATAATGTATGTACACACACACACACACACACACACACACACACACACACACTCACACACACACACACACACACACACACACACACACACACACACACACACACACACACACACACACACATACACACACACACACACACACACATAGCATCAGTCACAGAATAGCCCAGGTCCAGTATGTAGATTTGAGCTTTATAATAAACATTGCCATAATAGATTGATAGCGATCAAGGAATGAGATGTGCTGAGCACTGTTTTGGTCCAAACAAAGCTCTTTCAAAAAATCTGTATCAATAGAGTTTGTACAACTGTAATTCCTAATCTCCATTTTCTCTCCTTCACAGATACAAAATGGAGGATAAATGTATTTTATGTTACAGTAGGTGCTTTGGCCAGGGCTGAGTAGGTTTGTTGTTATGCTGGGGCTGGAACATGAGGCGTTCCACCTTTTTAATTTATGTTTCACACATTAATGGAATCTAATCTTTTAAAAAGACCACTGAGCACTATAAATGCTTTCATAACGGTTTCATAACCCATGGATGAGAACTTTAGCTCTGATTCACTTTTACAGAGCTATAATACTCTGCCACTCTGTGTCATATAAACAAAGAATAAATGAATGACATGTCCCGTAAATTACCGGCTGTCCCATGAGGCCTGAGCTGCATGTTTGTACCGTAACGGTGAACACAGGAAGCTGCTGTACCCCGATGCTCTGTGATAGGCTGATAAACAAGGCCTCGGAGAAGACCTATCTGTGGAGAAGCCTTGTAGCTGACACAGTGACTTAATTAATATGTAGAATTTATTGATCGCTGCACTGCAGGGAAATCATCTCACATCTTCAGCCATTTCAGACAATAGGGAATCATAAATAAGATGGCATACATATATCACATGTATGCCAGCCAAAAAGGAAGACAATAAACTTGACAGAGAAATATGTAACAGCATGAATATAAATCATATGAAATTAAAATACTGAGCTTTATGCTGTGTGGTGTCACTGGTCCATGTTATACTGAACTGAAGGTGAAGGGAGAAAAAAAAGAGCAAGGTCAAAAAGATGAGTGAAACATCTACAAAATAAGACTTGATGCTGCGAATCAGCCTTTCAGGGAAACAATTGCACGGCGACAGGTTCTCTAAGAGGAAATCCCAGGCAATTTCCTTTTCATTATCAAAAACCGTGAAAGAAATTAGCCCTGAATAAGACTGCCCATACTTTGTGCTGACCAAAGAATATTGGTGAAAGCCTGCCTTTCCAACCACTGCTTCTGCAGAATAGAGACCCAGGACTCCTGCAGCATGTCAGTCCTCGGCGTCAAACAAATCCGCACTCCTCAGTGAGCGAGCTTACATCCTTTGCCATTCCAGAGAGAAAGAAAACAAAAAACCCAACTTGGCAGGAGTCCCTCTGCACCAATAAAGATTCACTCTGCCTCTGTGTGTCACAGAAACAGGTTGATTGTGCTATGACCATTTCCAGCTCCTTCAGTTGCTAAACTAAAAGGGGAAAGAGGGAAAAAAGCACACAAAGTGAACAAGTGGGTAGTGTTCAAAAACTGTGGCGAACAGGGACACGGCAAACAGAGAGCGAACACAGCCAGAGAGGATGTTTTCAAACTTTTCCAAAGAGCACAATGAATAGGGCCACACGCTGAGAGGCTGACAGACATAAGGGAGCTTGACAGCTCATCAACTGCCACGTTCTAACTCTTCCTGCGTTTACAATGCCATGCTTTCCCCACAAGGGATTTATCAAGGACCCTATACCTCCAAATGTGCAAGTCGCACACTGTTTCCTTGATACCAGGAAAATGTAAGGTAGAGAGACTTGAAAAAAATAAACGAACTGTGCTGCTAGCATCTAAACTTCAGGAGTCTAGAAATCATGGTCAATAATTATGGCCCATGACCAATATTTACCATTCACAAATGTCTTCCCAAACGAGATCCACTGAGCCTTTGTTGCTCTGCCTGATTTTCATTGTAATAAATGATATTATGCAATTACTCAATCTCAGACCTCTGTCAGAGTTCCCTCACAGGAAAAAGTATACAGTTATTGTATTGTATATCTGGCCTGGTTGACATATTTGGGAATCAATAATGTCAATGCAATTCCCTTAACCCTGAATAATCTAGTCAGTCACCATACTGGATTTATTGCCATGAAATATTGAAATAGAAGTGCATAATGGGAAGAAATTATCATCCTGAATGATATAATTGTGAAAGCTAGAGGCAACTATCAAATAGATCGTAATCATTATACAGGCTTGTTGTGGGGCTTTTCTAGAGGTCTATGCATTTTATAAGGATATGTATATGTGGGGATATGCAAATTCTCATATCTCTGTCATCTTAAGATCCAAAGGCATTGCCTCTGAGGGAGGCTGTTGAAATGTGAAATGTGGGGTTGAAATGTGGGGCTCTCAAAACAAAATCAGTAAAATACCTTTTCAGTAGCAAACCATTGCATGGAAAAACCTTGAGGATTATTAGATGGATGTTAATTTACAAACATGTGGAGAAACTGATAGTTAATGTTAATGACAAGAAAGGGTACATTTCGTATTACCTTTTAAGCAGCCTGCAGCCTTTTAATAACTATATAATACAATTATTTAACAATTGTTCTCTGAATGACAACTCTCTGATCGGCTCTTTTCTGCACAGCTCTTATCTCAGAGTGGATAGAAGGATAATGAAAGATAGAAGAGTAATGAAAGCTTGTTTGGGGGGAAAATGAATATGGGAGTTACCAGTCCATTGTCTTTAGATTGACTACCTCATTTATAAAACAATCTCTCCAATTTCCCCAAAGACAAAAAATTGCAGAAACATCCTGGACTGGAATTTGCTGTAGGTTGTTATGGTGACCAACACTGGGAATAACAGAGTGTGTTAGTTAGGCGATATGGTGAAGAAGAAAGGAATAACATCTCTCTGTAAACGCTGAGAAACATATTTTTTCAGGAGTGGCAATGGTGTGGCAGGTAATTCAATTGCGTTGCACACTGCAATAACAGTCTTGAAGCTCAATATGACACTGTCCTTGGTGCAAACTGCATGTTTCTGCTTTGTAAATAACATACTAGTTCTGTTTCAATTAAATATATCCAGTTAACAAGGACAAGTCAATGTGATGGTATTCATCGTCCATCTAACAAAATAATATTATATATTTCATGTGAAGCTGAACAAGGGGATAGAAATGAACAAGTCAAGAGAATGACCACTGTGTCTGGTGGTTAGAGCTGCTTCTCTCAGCACTTGACTGGGAACACATCCCTGTCCCACCAACACACACCTCTCCTCTTCTTCCTGTCCATCTCTCACATTCCATTTGTTCTATGAAATATATTAAAGAGTGTTCATTCCCACCCTTAGAACAAATTGATCCGTCATTGCTTAGTCATTGAGTTTTCTTCAAGAAGGTATCTAACTTGAAATAGGATCAAGGCCAAAACAAAGTCAGTCACAAATCAATGGAAAACCAATATACTGTGTAGGTACAACATGGGGGACATCCTGTGTCTCAAAGACCACAATAAATCTTGATTCCGGTGATAAAATTATCAGTTGTACTACCCTCCAAGGCGTTGCCCGAAAAGGTTGTACTACCTTAGGCCATAGATGAAAAAGCTATACTGGATAAAGCCATAGACAAAAAGGCTATTCTCCATAAGGCTATTCTCCATACAGCCATAGACGGAAAGGCTATTTTCCATAAAGCCATAGACAGAAAGGTTTTACTCCATAAGGCCATAGATGACAATGCTATAGTCCTTGAGACCTTAGTAAGTAAATAAGGAAGTAAGTAAGTAAAGCTTTATTTATATAGCTCCTTTCATACAAGAAATGCAGCTGAAAGTTCTTTACAACAGGAATAAAAACATGAAGTGAATATAAAAACATATACAATATGCAATATAAAAACATATACAAGCATAAAATTAATATAAAAGCAGGGGGAAACAGTAAAAGGAAAAGGTAAAGATAAAATACAATAAAAATACATTTAAAAAGGGACACAATGTGCAACCTCTGTCTTAACGCTTAGCTTACCTTACACAGTCTTTCTGTATTTCTCACTGGCTTTCAAGTTCAAACATGGCTGAACGGACCTTGCACCAAAAATCCAGTATCAACATTACAGTTTCTTTCTTTTGCACTTACTCAAACCTTCTGACAACGTACAATCACCTCTTTCTCAACTAGTCTTTTTATCTGTACATCGATCCGGCAGCGTCAGATCACAGTATTTTACTGTCGTCTGTCTCTAGATACAGCAGCGCAAAAACCCAGTTTGTTTACCAACTGAATTTGTAGCCTAACTGTCGTCTGTCCAGACACAGCAGCGCAAAATCCCAGGTTAACAAACAATTATAGGCCTTTAAAATAGTATGTATATAACAAATTATTATTATTAATATTATAACTGGAAAATAAGTTGTGCTCTCTAATGATGTCCCCGAGTGGTAACATGTATAGTGAGAATAGTAGTGGACCAAGGCAGCTCTCTTGTCCAACTCCAACTGTCATATTTCTCAGACACATGATCTCCAAGCTTGACATAGAACTTTCTCCCTGTAATGTATGTTCTGAACCAATTTAACACACAGCCAGAAAGACCAACCAGCTCTTCAAGACGATTGATTAGGATATCATGGTCGATCATATCAAACGCTGCACTTAGTATAGATCTAATAGGACGAGAATTGAGACCTTATTTGCATCAGAGTTTAGTCTGAGATCACTCACTATTTTAGTAAGAGCAGTTTCAGTGCTGTGATATGTTCTAAACCTGATTGAAATTCCTCCATGACATTGTTTTCTTTGAGAAAGGAGTTTATTTGTAGTGAAACTTCTTTCTCAAGTATCTTACTAATGAACGTGAGGTTGGATATCGGTCTGTAGTTTTTCAGTGCATTGGCGTCGAGGTTGGGTTTCTTTAATAGCGGTCTTACAACAGCTGTGTTGTAGTCATCTGGGAAGATGCCTGTTTGAAGCGACGTATTTATGATCTTCAGGACATGATTTGAGACACTATCAAACACCCGCTTGAAGAATGCTGTTGGTATAAGGTCAAGGCAGGAGGTGGAGGGATTACATTTAGAGACAGTGTTAACTTACAGAGGTCCAGTAGTGTAATACAGGTGAATTCACTCATAGTTGCTGTGTTAGATGTTATCTTATTATTAAAGAACAGTGCAAGCTCTTCGCATTTTGTTGTTGACAGCTGTGGAGGGGGGGGGGGGCAGTGTTGACTAGCTTGTCAATAGTAGAGAATAACTAGAGTTACCAGCGTTTTCTGTAATAATCATGGAGAAGTAATCCTTTCTAGCAAGACATAATGATTTGTTGTAGGCAGTCATCGCGTCTTTGTAAATATCACAGTGAACTGTGAGCCTAGTTTTCCTCCATTTTCTTTCAGCTGCCCGACATTTCCTCTTGCTGTCATTAACACTGGTATTGCTCAACCATGGTGAGATTCTATCAGTTGCCCGCTTCCTAACCTTTAGGGGGGCAGCAGCATCTAACGCAGTTGATAGTGTACTGTGTACATTTAGAACCATCTCATGTAAAGAGTATTCATCGCTGCATGGATCAATTGATCTCATAATGTTAGAGAACAGCATTGACGTCTAAGAGTCTTTTTTGAACCACTGTTTCTATTCTAGTCTTTGTTAAGATTAGCTTAGTATCAAAAAACACACAGTGATGGTCAGAGATAGCAGGCATTTCATGTACTGATATGTTCAGCCCTGTTGTTATTACCAAGTCCCGGGTGTTGCCATGTTGATGCGTAGCTTGGTGTATGTGCTGTGTAAGTCCAAAACTGTCCAGTAGGTTCAAGAGCTCTATGCCTTTGGGGTCATCCTTCTTATTGATATGAATGTTCAAGTCTCCATTGAAGATTAATCTATCATATCTAGTGACGCCAATTGAGATCAGTTCTGAAAGTTCTTGCAGGAATATTGATGATGAGCATCTTGGTGGCCTATATAATGTAATGATAAGCACTGATATTTCTGCTTTGAGCTCAAGAGCATAATATTCGAACGATGTGACTTCACCCAGGTCAATGTCCTTGAAAACAAGCTGAGCTGAATAAATAGCTGCAATCCCCCCTCCTTTCTTGTTTTGTCTAACTGACTGCTGGAAATTATAGTTTGGAGGACAAGACTCTATTATTGTCGCTAAGCCCTCAGTAGGTCTACTAGGTAACCATGTCTCTACTAAAAACATACAATCCACACTGTAAAAAAAACAACTACGCTTTATTCAGTAGAGTTAGTATTCTGAATTGTTCAGACAGGAACATTTAAATTACTATGAGTGAACGTAACAATTTACATCAGAGGAATGGAATGGACCCCAATAAGTTCTAAACATACAATTGTGAATAAACTGAAATTGCAATTCGTTGTTGGCACATCTGGTCCGTTGGTATAACAGCAGCGCATGTGCACAAGGCAGCTCAGACCTCAACGCATTTTTTTGATTGGCCGCTTGGCCACAACTGATTTGCATATTAGCGGCCCCAAAGGATTCTGGGCCCAATTTCTGTGAGTTTTGTGGGTCACACCGTGGCTGTGTTCAGAATGGTATACTAGCATACTGCATACTAGCATACTCAATGAGTATATACTGCATACTGCCTACTAAATTCATAATAAGTATGTGAAAACCAGCCGACCATTTACACAGAATGCGTACTGCCTCCCAGAATGCATTTCGCCGGGAGCGGCGAATTTAAACCTCTATTTTAAACCTCCATTAGCTAAAATATGTAATTTTGGCTTTGCAAGTGTTAACATGTCATTTTATGAAGTTTTAATATGTTATCAGGCGAGAAAGTAACCACATATATTCCCAAAATGTGTCCAGTTTACCAAAATAACCCGTTTATATATCTGATCTGACGATTTTTTGCGTCTTCTGTTCGCTAGCTGCATTCGTAAATTCGCCCTGGAAATATGATCAGCACTCATGGAATGCCACTTGTCCAATCAAATTACCTGGTCCCTTTATGACGTTGCACCCAGTGTGCGCTCCGGCACTCTCAGAGCGATTTTACGAACGCACCCTACGTTGCTTACCTTCACTCACTCGACAGAAATATCGTAACATAATTACAACACGTAAAATGATTTGGGGGGCCAATTTTAGCTCAAGTAACTAGCTTACTATATTGTTGTCTTAACAGTTGGTAAAATAACATGATTAAAATAAATATATATGAGCAATAACATATCGTGGGAAAGCACTACAACCAACTTGTCCGTCTGAAGCTACAATACTGGGATCATTCGTGATTGGGCTACAAGCAGTCATGCATTTCAAGTGGCATATTTGTAATCATGACGACTAGCCTGGTCTAAGAATGCATTTCACCATGTTAATTCCCAGTATAGTGAAAATACCACCGCTCATCCATGATCAGACTTAGCTGGGGTGCTGCAGCTGAAGAGTATCAAATAATAGAGTGCAAGAAAGCAGCATCTGCACACTCAAATCTGTGCAAAAAACGATGTTTATTGCAAGCTTTCGGTTCTCAGGCTATCGGACAATGTAAACAAAAGCTGTATGACAAGTTTGTATGACTCAGTTTGACGAGGCTGAAAGCGCACAGGGTTGCCAGATGGGATTGACAATTTACAGCCTAAACTTTCTATAACCTCAAAATCAAGTAGCCCATTCGGCGGTAACCCGCCCCATCTGGCAACCCTGGACGCAACCCTTCAACCCTGGACGCGAAATGCATTTTGGGAAATAGGACCCGAGCTAGTGTCCATCGTAACTGACTTACATTTTTCCAGAAGTAATTGCTCACATACTAAATGTCTCGCATACTCAAATCTCGCATACTGTACAGTGTGAACGTACTACATACTCAAAATCTACGTCATATCTAGTATGAGTAGTATGCTAGTACGCTATTCCGAACACAGCCCGTGACTGTGTTGTACAGGGGAAAGTATGGGGTCGTTTTACATTTACATTTTTGGCATTTAGCAGACGCCTTATTCCAAAGCGACTTACAATCAATACATTTGAATACTAAGCATGTGAATCAGCAGTCCACCATTCGTTGCAGGAAGAGTACTCTAGCTCGGGCCCGGGGCCACTGATAGAAGGAAAAACCTTCTCCCTATTATCGCCTTCTACTAAACAATATTTTTGTTTTTATATTACTGGAGAAACTGAGAAACAGTACAAGGGGGGCAATAGAAGTTCTTAGGGACACAGCAGAGGGGAAAGCGGGTGTCTTTAGGAGACGTAGTGGTGAGGGTCAGAAGATGTCTCAGGAGGAGCAGTTAAGATGTAACCTGAAGAGATGGGTCTTCAGTCTACGACGGAAGATGGGTAGTGACTCTGCCGTTCTGACAGCCGTGGGGAGCTCATTCCACCAGCGGGGAGCCAGTGTTGTGAAGAGACGTGATCGGGCAGCCCGACTGCTGTGTAGAGGAGGTGGGGCCAGTCGGCCAGCCGAGGTGGAGGAGCGGAGTGAGCGGGCAGGGGTTTGGGGGGTTACCATTTCCTTCAGGTAGGCAGGGGCTGTCCCTTTAGCTGCCTGGTATGCAAGCACCAGGGTCTTGAATCTGATGCGAGCTGCTATCGGGAGCCAGTGCAGGGTGCGAAGGAGAGGGGTGACATGCGAGTATTTGGGGAGGTTGAATACCAGCCGGGCAGCAGCATTCTGGATGAGCTGCAGAGGTCTAATGGCTGAAGCGGGGAGCCCAGCCAGGAGTACATTGCAGTAATCCAGGCGGGAGATGACCAGTGCCTGGATCAAGAGTTGCGCTGCCTCTCTGGTAAGGAATGGTCGTATCCTTCTGATGTTGTAGAGGACGAATCTGCAGGAGCGAGCTAGTAGTTCCAAGTTCAAGGTGGAAAGTCAAGCAATAGCCATGCCTTCAAAAGTTTGGCTGTGTTAATGTTTGGCTGTGTTAATGTTCCAATGGCGGTTGACGTCCAATAAAAGCTTGCATTATTACATTGTGTGCGAGTCCAATAAATATCCACGCTACAATACAAATCAGGAGCATTGTTCTCACTGAATAATAGTTGATTAATATTGATGAAATTCAGTATTGTGGCGAATGTTATCGCCTGGTTACGCGTTACAGCCAGCTAGCTAGTCACGGCTACTGTTATGTTCACTACTGTTGTTCACTGCGTTGTTGTTGTTCATTGATTGGCCGCTTGGCCACAACTGATTTGCATATTAGCGGCCCCAAAGGATTATGGGCACATTCTGTAAGTTTTATGGGTCAAACCGTAGATGTGTCGTACAGGGGGAAGTATGGGGTAGTTCGAGTTCAAGGGGGTATCCCAAGCTATAACAGTGCCTTGAATTGTAACTGTGTCAGTGCTCGATGGCGTGCTACGGTCAATAAAAGCTCGCGTGATTACACTTAGTGTGCGGAGTCCAATTCATATCCACGCTACAGTATTATTGCTTCATTTCAGAATTTAGGTTATTTAATTATCTTGGCTAATGAAAAAAAGGGAATGGGGTGGAAAGAAAGATGATTATATTCTCGATTAGCTTTTTGTAGTTCTGTGAACAACACCATTTATTGAACAAACAAATCTGCATTGGCAGAATGAAGAATTAAACGTGATGACCATTGACAGGACAAACTAATATTAGTTGGACCAACATTCTAATATTAGTTGGACCAACAATCTAATATGAGTTGGACCAACATTCTAATATTAGTTGGACCAACATTCTAATATTAGTTGGACCAACAATCTAATATGAGTTGGACCAACGATCTAATATTAGTTGGACCAACGATCTAATATGAGTTGGACCAACGATCTAATATGAGTTGGACCAACGATCTAATATTAGTTGAACCAACATTCTAATATTAGTTGGAACAACAAACTCCAAATTCTTAGTTGGAACAACAAACTCAAAATTCTTAGTGCATAAGGTTGCCTTGAATTTTTAAATATTCTCAACTATTCTTTTTTTAGAGTGCAGATGATTCTTGGTTATCAGCTCATTAATCAAGAATGATTTCTTTTTCAAAGCCCTGACATTAAAAAGAGCTAATTTCAGCTGCATGGACTTTGTATCAGAACAGGGGACTTTAGCCGGCTTTTGAGTAACAGGTATTAGGCTTGATTTACATACAGAATGTGCTGAGAAGTACTTGTTTGGTCTAGCAGTAATCCATGTAGGAATAACAGAGGCACTTATCTCAGGCTTTTGCTGGAGGATCGTGTCCTTAGCGGATGGGAAAATGTTCTTGTTTTTCTTTGATGAGGGCGGGGAGGGGGGGTGGGGGGGAAGTGGACTAGCTAGGGTCAGGAGACAAGATGAGATGAATGCAGTGACCCGTGCATCCGTCCCATCTGAGGGGGATGAAAGCATGGAGGTCGAGGGAAGGGGGAGGTGGAAAGGCAGCACCAAGAGGGGGCCAGGTGGCATGTCGTGGAGGAGGGTAGAAGCCTCTGAAACAGGTGTGAGGGGGGCAGGTAGAGCACCCCAAATAGGGGTAGAGACCTGGGGGTTTGTGGATGGGAGGTTGGGAGTCTCCGGAACTGACGCCTCTGCGAGTTGCTGGTGAGGTGTAGTGTCCCCTGGAACAGTAGAGGCGGGGTCCAGCGCTGTGATGGGAGACGCCTTCTCCTTGGGGTCCCCGTCTTGTGGTGCGTCAGCTGTTGACCTGTCCTTATAGCTGGGGAGACTGCCCTCCTCGCCGTGGTCTGTGGCTGGGCCATCGTTTGATTTTGGCCTGTCCTTGTTCTTATCTACTGTTGGGTGGTTGATGAAGTAAAGTAGGTTAGAGGTGAACAGCACCTCTCCAGCTCTGTTAAGTCGATTCTTGCTGAAGAGGTTCCTGCATTCCCAAAACGGATTGAAGTTGTCGATATAGTTAACTTCATGTAGGGGACAAGCAGTTGAGAGCCATGTACTTATTCAGAGTAACCTGCTGAATCTGTTAACTCTCCATCCAGTGGCAGAGGGCCACTAATGTATGACTCGACATTCAAGGATCTTAGCATCTTTTCATCTGACAACTGACTCATCTGACTCATCAACTTAAGAGTTGAGGATGTCCTAAAATGTATAGTATAGTATATAGTAGTATGTATAGTATATAATATATATACACTGTATAGGCAATACGAGCAGTAAGGATGACACTGGTAATTATATGCCTTTTAGCCTTGCCCCCCTGACCATCTGTAACAAAGCTGTAGTAATCAATGGCAGCAACAATCACTGTCATGCAGGAACAGAAAGGGGGGGGTGGGACTCCAAATGATTAACAGTGCAGGACTGCCCCGGGTTAAAACCCTGTGATGGGCAATGTCCCATCACTGCCTAAGGCTATTTGCATTGTGCTCTGAGTACAGGTTCATTTTATCCTGTGGCTCAGCTTTGTGTGTGTCAGTCAGTCAGAGAGAGAGATAAGGATCATTTCTGGGGCCATTTCAGTTTAGGAACGATATATTACTGTTTTTCCAAAGCCTCTCGGATTCCTGAAACCCGGAACTGGATTTTCTTCAATTAAGCAGCCAGGACAACCACGCTGGCCTCCCCCATATTTGAATCCTCTCACTGCCAAAAGCTCATTATAAACCACACATATAATCCTTCAAATACCAGGCTGTTGGAGACATTAAGAGAGCCTAAAATGTATATTTTCTATATTCAGTGATATGCAGCTTCTCGTTTGCACTGGCTACAGAGTAAAACCGTCGGATATGCAGGCCCATGACAAATGAAGGTGGACACAATGCAGCATGTCATAGACTTTCCTCTCTTTATTTTAATTTGTGGATACTTTAAGTGAACTGTGAAGTGAACTGGTTTCCTAAAGCTGACTGTCATAGGGAAAAGTCAACTATACTCTGTGGACAACTCTAGTCGTGGCACTTCACTCAAATAACAGGGATTCATTGCAACAACTCTTACAAGCAACCCCCTCCTCAGGACCATAATATTGGAATAAAGTTGGAATACATAAACCATTCTGGGTTGGCATTGGCCATGCAGCACCCATCATAGAATATCAGACAATAGATCATGTAAAACATTAAAACATTCAGTGGTTTTGACTATTAGGAAAATGTGAATATATGTTTTAGAGCAACTTAATGAAGTGTAACTTTCCAAAATAATCTGCTCATTAGCAATGATCTAAGGCAATATCACATTTCTGGCTACCTGATTTTACTGGACTGTTTGAGTGGATACATAAAACAATTATTGTTGTAAAAACACAGTACAAGCAGCTAGCATTGCATTACATTTTAGCTTTTTATCATTCCATTTTAGAATCCCACTTTGCTCTTGTACAATAGCAGCATACAGTAATTTATGTTCCGGTACATACTAAGTATGCAGATACATTAACCAGGTCTTAATAGCTTGTGAAATTACAGCCAACCTAAGCTGCAGTGTATCGGTTTTAATAGTAAAAACAGAGCCACTTTAGAATAACTGTGTGATTTGGAACACACTACTACATATCATTAATGTGCCCTGTTAATCAATGATCACAACTAAAATGCTCTGAGGAAATCGGCCAAAAGACAGTTGCTACAGCTAAACTACCTTTTAGATAGCTGTGTGCTATAACTTCATCTTTATTTGCTCATAACCATTGTTGCAGTAAGAGTTGTGCTCAGGGCTACTTTGGGGAACATTCCCACAACACTGAGACTACTCAAACAGAACACCTGTAGCGTCTGTACACACCCCTTGGGAGCTAGGGGCTAAGTGAGCAACGGCTACCTGTGAATTGGCCAATCATGGACTTGACAGAGGCCTTTGATCATGTGTGAAGCACTTGTCAAAAGGAGCAGTGAATTGCAGCTTGCCGAGGACAGGTCAACACACAAGACAAAGTGCTATTGCAGTAAGAAAACTGCTTGGTCTGGAAGGAAACTGAGCACATGAGAGGGAATAGAGGAACTACCAGGTAGGAGTATTGCTAAAATGGTGGTGTTTCTGCTTTCACCCCGAGAATGTGTTTTTCAACCCAGAGTCAGAACATGCAGATGGTGTTCAAAGTCAATGTATGGACTCGCTTATGTTGTATGAGTTGTATGAACATTTATTTTAATACTCATTTTAAGTGAGTTATTCACACTGCCAGTATTGGCCAAAAACCAGTACATGCAAACAGTATGTGTACTGTAATCTGGCAAAATGTCTCAAATGTTTGGAAGAGGTTGTCTCCTGTGAGATATACCTTATTTCTGTTTTGATCGAACGATATGCTCTCCTAACCACAACATCTGCAGTGCTTTTCTGCTTGCAGCCAGACTGTTTTACTAAATTGTCAAATCATATCTCCCCCTCAGAATGCCATGGATGATCTCCTGTCAAAGACTAGAAGAAAAAGAGAAAAGCAATTTATCTGTGCAGTCACTTGAAGAAACACATTTGTGGAGTTTTTATTTTGTTCAACCTCATTGCTCTGGCCGTGTACAAATCATAACCAAATCACAAACAAATCATTTCATACAATAACAGAATGTTTAAACATACATTAGCAAGCTATGCTAATAAGAATGAGAAGTCTACAGAATAAAGGCTGACAAGCTATTCAGTGTATGCACACTACTGTTTGGATGAGGGCAGGTTTCTACAATTTATGACATTTGTGAAAGTGGACAGCTGTGCCTTCACTTTGAAAAAGAAAGGTTCCTTAGGGTTCTCCGTTCAACCTAGCTTTCATGTACTGCAGAACAATGTATTCTAAGAGTACAGTAGTCTATACAATTAGCATCTAATCCCTGACAAAAGGTAAATTCTTCTTTAAAGATAATGTACAACAAACATTAATATATAGAACTGTTCCAAACAACTGCACATAGATCATCTTTATGCAATAAGTGTACGGCATATCTTGGTGAGATTGCCAATGGGTCCCCAAACAGAGCCACAAACAGAGCCAACTAAAAGCATCGGTCCTCTAAGTAGCTAGCTATCGACTTTACACTCCCACGTTTACAGCTGATCTTTACCAAACTGTTCAGGCCCATCCCTGCAGACCATTTCCTAGGCCATTTTCCAAGGCTCTGGGGTTGTAACACTATTATAGCACAGGAAACAGACTCCAGGGAGACTGACCCAGTCATAAATCTCCAGATTGATCACCATTTCGCAGCAGCGGGCAGCAAAAGGCTAGAGCATCTTCCTCAAGCCCCGGCCGCAGATCCATAGTAACCTCAGTCATCGGACGCCAGCGTTTGGCAGCATGTTGAGTGGCTAAGCTACGGGAGCTGCAGGAGGTGGAAAACACAGGCCAAGTGGTTGACCATTTTATTTCCAATAGCATGCACGTGATCAATCTCTCTGCCTGTGAACCCGCAGGATAGCAGAGGCGATCATTCACTATTTGGAGGCAGGTATGGGTATATTGACTGAGGGTTGGATGACAGCGTGTGTGTGTGTGTGTGTGTGTGTGTGTGTGTGTGTGTGTGTGTGTGTGTGTGCGTGCGTGTGCGTTTGTGTGTGTGCTTCCGTGCAGTGCATACAAGTGTGTGTTTTCAGAGGACCTTTGAGGTTGACAGCCAAGCAGCTGGCAGCTATTATAGCAAATCATCTTATTTACTAATTATTATCATTATCATCATTTGGGCTGTCTACTACAAGTGTCTGGATGGATGCAAATCAATACAAGACAGAAATAGATTGAAAATCAAATAGGTTGAAAAGGAGTAAAAGATCATGTTGCTACTGTGGTATTGATCATAATAGCAAGGATAGTACAGGATGGAGTCTGAAAACATAGCTCTATGTGAAGATGCTGCAGAGCAAAGATTATGTATTATAAAGTGTCAATCAATAATTGTAGCCTACTGGTTTCAAATTAAAAGGATTAACAAGAGGAAGAAAACTAATCATACATTAATGTGTGGAACAGATTCCAAGCTTTAGAGTCTCAGTCATATTTTATTTTGTCCAAATTGTCTACACCATATGCTACAACAAGACAGTTGTTTATGATATTGCACTCCAAACAGTGGTTGGTTCATAGAAATAGAATCAATTAATAAAAAGGATTAAAGTATCTGTGCACTGCTTCTATTTGCCCCCAAACATATGTCCATAAGAAATGTCAATATTAGTGCTACATTTTTTTAAACAGCTTTTTTCCTCGGGCCACTAATGCCAGGAATCTGGGGGCATGGCCTTGTTCGATAGCTGAAGTTGTTGAAGTTAGCTGGTTAGTACCTACTATTTATTTGAACCAAAACAGCACTAACTGAACATTCTTTTTCATGTGATCTCCTTCCTTGATTGCTACTGATTTATCATGGCTTTTAAGCACTAGCTCAAATATACTTGCTGGACCTTTAATTCACTTTATTTACTGATGTAAGAGGGTGCTAGCCATATCCCTTAGGTGTGCCGGGGCGCCTCAGGCCATCTGCTTTGCCAAGCGCCTCGGGCCACCTGCTTTCATCCTGCTTTGTTGTCCTCTTTCAGTTTCAGGGCTCTGAGTCCCTTGATTCCAGTTCCTGAAATATGCCTGGCTATGTCCTAGGTCATTGTAAAAAGTGCTTTACAAATTTATGTTATTGATTGATTTGTAAAATGTCATGCTGTGTAACGCTATGCTTTACATAGACTGTGCTTCAAGTGAGGATATACACTACTGCACAAACAATGTACTGTTTCCAAATGGAAAGTGTAGCTATTCCTCTTCCGTTTCTGGGGAAATAAACTGTCCTTGTCATTGCTGACAGGTCACTGCCATATTTAACATCATTTAATATCAATTACAAAGTCAAGTGCAGGGCTATAATTGAATTTGAGTGGCGCTGACGTCCCTTGTTAGAAATCACTGTCTTCTCCAATTAAAGGAGGCCTATGATTGGTCAAACTGTAAGTAGCCCCATTTGGGTCAGCGAAGAATCCATTCTTAACTGATGTATTAATCTTGACATCCTCCCTGACTTAAAAGTCTGTTTTGTGAGAAGACTGTAAATTTAATTGACTGTCAGGATGTCCTTGGTGCTTCCTGGAGGAAAGAAATATGGCAAGCCGTGATATGTGGTAGTGGCGGTGCTAAATAAATAGTCTGGGGTAGAAGGATGTTTAGCTGCTGTTTTGAGACGCCTCTAATGGAAACCAAGGCCTGGCTGCTGTGTACTCGTTTTATTTACAGCCGTCCTCCATCACAAGTGACATGCTGAGACTTAAAACCATCACCAACAGGAACCATTCTCAGGGGAGGATTCTTCATTCTCCAGCTAGCAATGAGTTTTGGATTGCAAACAACAATAAAAAATGGCAAAGACTGGCTCTTCCTGTTGGAATCATGATTCAAATGACATATTTGAAATAAGTAGACAGTGTTTATCATCACCATTAGAGGAGTTTGTGAATGTGAACAGGAACCATCCATCTTTCAACTCGTCAAATTTAAATTCAACTTCTGCCAAAAATGAATGGATGTTAATAACAATAGATATCATCCAGGGAGGACAGGAGGGGCTTAAGAAGCCAAATCTGTCACAATCATTGTCAAGGGATTTAGGGATGAATCCACAACTGCCATGAGTGTTTGCTAGAAGGAAATCTGTGAGCGATTTTGTTAGGGAGTGACAGTGAATGAATATAAATGGCATAGTTTGTTTATTTTATGGTCATGTGATTGGAATCGAGGCTTGAGTAAAGTAGACATTGTGGTCACTGAGACCGATTCATACCCCCTGAGACATAGCTGGAACTTTGACACCATAAAACAAAGCAATATCAAAGCTAATTAACCCAGACTCTGTGTCAGGCACACGCACAAGTAAGGGGCAAAAGGAGAAATGGTTTCTGCCCCCTTTTCCCTGCCCTGTGTTTTTAGTTTTTATTTATAGCAAATGGTTGTCAGTGCAGGATAGGCCCATCACATTGCCCCCACCACCCCACTCCGCATTTGAATTGTGCCACCGGACCCCACAATGGAAAAAGTCTGTGCACAGCCCTCTGTTTCACAACACGTCCTATATTATTATCAATTTAGACATATTCTACTGTAAAGGCCCTGTGGTAGCCACAATGACAAGCTTTCAATCTTACAATAATATTAACTGTGCCGGGTCTCATGTGTTGTAGCTTGTTAATTTCAGATGAAAATACTTAAATGGTATAACTTATCTGTGTTAAGAGGTTGTAGACATCACAACCCAATTGTATGTGAACCATTTACAAACCATTTATAAAACTCGCAGGGCCAATAGATTGCCGTCATACTCTGCAGTCTCAATAATGTACTGCACTTAATAAAAATCTGTTTTTGACTGACAATTAATGCTTTTTTGATAATTTCTATTCCCCCACGGCTCTCTGCTCTCTATTTCAACACCATGTGGTTTAAAGAACCATATTGAACTTTTTTTTTTTTTACTTAAATCAATTCATGTCCAAGGTCAAAGGACATGCCATAACTGTTGTATAGCATTGTTTTCACTCTTTTTAGGGTGATGAAAAATGATGCGTGTTTGATGGAAACATAATGGAAAAATGGAAAATAATAAGTCCCTACTGTGCTGTACAGTAGGTCTATTGTACCCATTGTACGCTCGTCAATTTCAATTGTATATCATCATTCCATTACCCCAATGCCCCTCTATCATCCTCACAACTCCCAAGCCCCAGCATAACCTACATGAACCTGCACTGTGCCACAGAGAGACAAGGTGTGAGTATCTTAGGTTATTCACAGGGCTTTGGAAACCTTTATATAAAGTATCTACCTTGTTAGCAAGGTGCAAAGAACAGCTCCTTTGCACAAAGCCTCATTCAGGGGATTTCATTCCATTCAATCCACTGCTGGGTTACCTAACAGTGGCTCGAAAGGTTTCCATCGAGCCTCCCCAAGGTCTATTGTATGTTCCACCAGCAAATGTAGTCAACACAGAGATGGAAATGCCAAGTACTCTGCACAGTCGACATTCAAACACCATTACAAACCTGGGCCATTTTCTACGAGACTGAATACATTTCAAATAATAATATGGAGAACAACAATTCCTCATCTGTGATCAAATTAAGTCCACTTTATGTAGGAAAACCAGTGAAATGATTCTCTCATGAATGTGATATGCTGCATTAAGCAAATAGATAAATAAATAAACACACAATTGCTCAGTTCAATCAACCATTTACTCAACATCAGCATTCTCACAAACAAAAGCTGAATGATGAATGACAAATGGGAGAATGTCCCTATACTTGCAGGGGTCAGACAAACAAATGACAGATATTTTGTAATATTGTGTCCAGCTTCCTGCTTGCTGGTACAGTATATGCTGATATGAAGCATATTTAGAGACAAATAGTAGGTATTGAATGAAGTCTACTGATAATATTTGTACAAATACAGAACTCTGTAGTGTTGTGTATAGTTCAGTGTGTGTGTGTGTGAGTGTGTGTTATCTGTCTTATGTTTACATGTCAAAAATATATTTTTAAATAAAAGCGAACCATTCCATTCGAAGTCTAGGATTTCAGGCACATCACAACAAACAAGGGTGACTTATAGTAAAGTCAACCATCTAGGGGGAAAACAATGACTATGCAGCGCTTTCATTTATCAAAGGACACATTTCAAATCCCCTCCCCTTGCTACAGCTCATCCAGCTACCTGGGAGGGAAGACTACAGGGACAACAGCCAAAAATACTAAACCTTCTACCAGCTTACTGCACTGCGTCTGTGTCTGATATGCATAAAGTGACGTGAAGTTGTATGAACCCAACAGAATAGTTTGAGAATGGATCGACAAATCACTTAAAGATGCACTTGTCTTCTCCTCAGGTGGAATCCATCAGTGGAGGCTCATTCCCCATCCAATCAACATCTCCCACCACCAATCAATGGATCAGAGAATTCACCTAGTACTGTAAGAATAAACTACAGCTAGCACTTGTAGTACTAGTAGATGACTTAAAGAGAAAGACAACAGTTGAACAGTTTTTGAGAAATGTATTTCTTAAAACAATTAAAGAGAAGGAGCAGAGTGTAAAAGTGTTTATCTTTTCACTTACGTCGCTAATTTAGTCTACTCTATCCTTCTGACTGGCAACCTGGCAAAGGGAAAAGGTGAGAGGAGGAGAGCGCTATCATTACCTGAAACTTTACACTGTTCCAGGTTTGGAAATAGTTTGCTCCATGAACATCTTCTTGCGATGAATGACATAGGCCACTCCCTCCACCTGTTCCTCCTTTGATATGCTTCCCCTGTGCAACTTTGAGTATGTTTCCCCTGTGCCACTTTTAATATGTTCCCCCGTGGCACCTCAAACATGGCAGGATGTGGCCCCCTGCTGTTTCAGATTAGTGCTGGTGAGGGCTCCAAAAGAGGCTCCAGGTCCCAGGGAGTAGAGAGGCCATCTGGCCCTCTGCATGATGGGAGACACGTTCCACCTTTGTACTGTACCGTCATACTATTGCCACTGAAACCAGGGATGTAGTGATAGAAAAAAGTAACCAGTTTGAATCCCTTTAGGGCCAAGATTGAGAAACCCTGCAAATACTTTGCAATTGCAATAAGACAATTTGTTTAACAAACCTTGAGCAAACTAGTGGAAAAGACTGCGAGACAGATCTATTATATAACTGCTCAAATAACCTCTCGAAGGCTATATTCAACAGACCACAGAAGAACACCCAATATATATATTTTTTAAAGAGATTCTGCCCGCTGTGGTCTCAGCTCAGCTCAGTCCCAGCAAGACCAGGCACATCGATATCTTGGTCCATCACAAAAATGAACACTGAACATTTTGACTTGAGCCTACGTCACAGTGAGAAGGTTGCACATCAGTGAAGAAAGAGACAACTGTGAGTGATTATCTGAGAGACAGGCCTTCTCTCTTTTGCTTATGGAACTGGCAGTGCCAGCTGTCAAAGTTAAGGGTGGATGGACAGTGCTTATTTGACAAATGCTGTACAAATGGCTTACAAATGTCCTAGACTGTTAATAATACATAGCAGCACAGATGCTACGTAGCCTCTCACCGAGCTGCAGTCGCTGTTTCCAACTCATTTACTTAGCAATAGTACCACAAAAATAGAAAGGGCAAAGGAAATCCCAGGGGAGGCCCATGGAGGTAGAAATCAGAGGACGGGCTCATTGTAAGGCATGGAATGGAATAAGGAATGGTTTCATCTCATTCCATTCCATGTATTACAGTGAGCCCACATATAATACACACAGACTAAACACATTGTTTGGCAGTGACATAGGCTCAATGCCAATGTACAAGCTGCAATATACAGAAATCACTGAATGCCCACTGCATTGTGGTTTTGAGGAAACCTACAAGGAAACTGGATTTTCCAATGGGTTTTCTCCAGTATTTATCAAAACATACGGTAAATTCCAAGTTGCATCTCTCACAATCATGTCATCTCTATTTCCTAGTATCTGAAGAGGTCCAACCACCAGAGAGTGAGAACAGCTACAGACAGCAATGGAGACTTACCCGAACCTCTCTTGGACACCACTTTCAAACATCGGACCACAGCGGCATAGAGCAGGATCTGGAGGGGGATGGGAGCTCTCATTTTTCACCAGTCCACAAGTGTCCTAAGTTAGGAAAAGAGACATGGTTTTAGAGATTGTAGGCTATAGTATAGACCAATATAATGTCCTTCCTTGGTTCCCCACGTCCTCTATCATCACCTCCTTCTCAGATGTATTGATTGAGAAGGTCTGAGGTTCCTCCCCTCAGACTGTTCCCTCCACTGTGCTTTGAGACGGAGGCAAGGAAAAAGGACACGAGGAATTAAGGAAAGACTACAGAGATTTGGCTCATGACTTTATATAGAAATATTATTAAGTACAGTATAAGAGCTACGCAACGCAAGTGTACCAATATACGGTAGTCGGAAATAGTCAATATATAAATAACAAATTAAAGTTTATGTAGTTCTTTGTTGAAAAAATATGAATCAAAAGTGAATCACGAGACAGAAATACAGTAGATCATACATTTAACATAGTCAGCATTGATACAATGATCGCTATGATTTGCAGAAAAGAGGCAATTCAAGCAGCAGGTTGATATTTTTTTTTGCGCCTAAAGAGAAAGCTTAATACAAGTCATTGTCATTTCAAGCGCAATAAATCAATTTAACACACTTCAATAGCTCACTCATTTATCTTAGATAATCATTGTTTTAAACTTAAAACATAAAATGGGGTGTCATGGACAAGATTAAGTTTCTCCCTGGTATAAGAAAGCGTTAACAGAAGGGGCATCACTGATAGGATAAGATCTCAATTGTTAGGAAATATTGTAAATGGTCAATGGACTGCACTTATATAGCGCCTTATTCCAAAGTGCTTTACAATGGCCTCTTATTCACCCATTCACACATACATTCACACACCAATGGCAGCAAGCTACCATGCAAGGCGCAGGGGCCGCTCATTGGGAGCAATTTGGGGTTCAGTGTCGTGCCCAAGGACACCTCAACACATGGACAGGAAGAGCCGGCTCTACCTCCTGAGCCACAGCGGCACTGTAGGTTCCAAAAAACTAACGAATGAAAAGGAACAACCAACAACTCCACCCAAAACTTGATGTGTTCTGGTGTTAGCTTCAGAAATTAGCTTATAACCTTCTAAATCAATCACGTCCTGCATGCAAATTCCTATTTTTGGTCTTTGTATTGTCATACTCCCGAACCCAAGGACCATCCATGAAGTAGCCATGTCATGGTGTGTAAGGGAACTCGCTTTGTTGCCATGCTGACTATCCGCATTTTCACCACTCCTCTTTCTCCATTTCAATCAGAATTCTTCTGCGATTCTGAGATCAGGCCACCACTTTGTGTGGTTGTGAGGTTGCGACAAGCAACTACACTTTAAAGTATATGTCCAGGGACAGGCCGATAATGTAGGTGTCAGCCCCATTTCAATGGCTGTCATTTCAATTGACATGTGCAAGGTTCTTGTGTTTCCAAACTTCACATTGACATTTAGTCCCCACAACGATGCTATACAGGGAACCGACAAAGATGCTACACAGAACTTAGAGGGGGGAAACCCCAGATAAGACATAATAAGTCCAGAGAGACAGTGGCAGTGCCGTTCCAAATTGGAAAGCAGTCAAGGATGACGACACCGCCGCAATCCCACCATGAAAGGGCCATTGTAGCTGCCCTCGCTAACGATGCTCCAACTGTCGCCCCTTCACCAGAGCTGCAATGCCACACAGAAATCGTATCATTTAATTAGCTCTCTCTCTTGTGCGCTACACAACATTTGCACAAAAGCTATACACAGGATGTAGTCCCTCTCTCAGACAAACACAGCACAAATGATTGAATTGAAATTGGCCTAGGATCACTACCTCTCAGTGATAACTACGGCTAGACACAAAATCATGCAGAAATAAGGGCTTTTTACCATTCAGAAGGTGCAGAAACATCATGTCCTTGTGATATGAGGTAATTAATTTTGGGACATTGAATAATGCTGAATAGCAAGTGGGAAATGCATGTCTACCTCAGTGCATTATTATACTGATGAGCCATAAGTCATCTGCTGGTCGCATTGCTGCAGACAGTTCACAGTCCAATGTGTAAGGGAAAACGAATAAATAGGGATTAAGGGATTAAACATATGAGGTAATTCAAAATATGAGGAATATGTGACATTCCTGGTGCTTCAAACTCGCGCAGTCGGTTGAATAGAATATGTCAGACAGGAATCATTTGCTTGTTTTCAAGGACACAGATTTCGCTGCTTAGAGCTACAGAAACTGTAAATGGATAAACAGATGTGGTAATTCTGAGGACGCATTTTTCCTTCTCTTGAGATCATAATGGACTGAGATCTGGCTGAGATCTTAATGGGCCTCTGAAGAGGGAAAATAGGACTGTAAACCAAGGCCATTTGAATCCTCATAAAATGCATCTTTTCTTCCGCCATTCATTAACAAAATCACTGATCCGACCTGACATGATTAGTGAGAGCAGTGGCAGAGTGCAGTGGCAAGATTGCTTTGAACAATCTGATTATGTTACAGCAGATCAGTGAAATACCTCAAGGAAGGGAGTAGGGAAGGATGAATTTATTTCGATATTTGAACACAGCCCATGTCTATGTCTAAGATTGGTAACCTTGTATCAGATTCAATGGCCATACGTGTTTTGGATAGTACAGAATTAGCTGAGAAATTCAAAATGTCTCATGTGTGTAAAAAAATGTTTCTTATAATCAGTATTGTCATAATCAATATTTTCATAATCAGTATTCTCATAATCAGTGCTTTCAGATAGAGTGGATAACTGTTGACCTGTGACTTATCAACAGCTTACTAATTTAGATGGTGAGTTTTCCTCAATGAGTGGTCAAGTACAGGGTACCTATTTCCACAACACACAGAATGAGTGATCAACAGAATCATATATGAGAGTACAATACTATTCTCCTTCTGCAATGATCCATGACGGTTAAAAATAAGCCACTGACTGACCTGGTCTAGAATCACAAAAAACAAATAAATACTGTAAAACCTCACACTTTCTCCTATGAAAGGAAGTCCCACTAAATCTATTGTTTTCTTCCCCTGCCTACCTCTCTTCCCTGCATCGGAGTCAACCAAATTCAATTACCTCCATGAAGGTTCAGCAAGAGAGGGGCACTTTCTCACTCAAAGCTCTGGAGGAGCGCAAGCCTTAAGGAATGTGTGTGCGTCCCCTCATCCCCCCCATCTTCCTCTCTCTCTCTCTCTCTCTCGCTCTCTCTCTCTCTCTCTGTGGAGCAGGGTGAAAAATTGATGTGCCTGCTGCGAGTTATTAACATTTCTATTTGTGAGAAACAGTTGAGAGCCCTTATATCCTCTACACACATACACACCCACACAAAACCCAGCTCTCCTCACTGAATTATTCCATTTCAGATTATTTTATCCCCCTTTCCACCTTGCTACCGATATAATCAGGAGGATGTGGAAGAGATGGGAGGAGACATCGGTCCAAAGGCAAACATTTCTGGAAACAACTGAAAAACACTGAGGGAAGTGTTTTGTTTCTATTGACTGTTATGTTTAGACATGTAATGTTTACAATCAAGTATACTGTATAGTGTGCAATTTTTACTTTTACAATGGATGTTCACATAGCATCGGCTGTAACAGTAATCGTGATGAGGAAATGACAGGGCTAGGCCTATGTCTATGTTTATCTTCCTTGTATGGTGACATTATTAACACACCTTTATTTGTATTCCTTATCCTTGATATTTCTCTGCGCTGCCATTGTACCGTTTACATATGTATCCTGTGCATATGATAAATAAGCTTTGATTTGATATGATTTGATCTGCACAGGGTTTACTGTATCGCACCAAAGGGAGGTAAATAATGAGGAGGATAGAAGCTGTTTGTCTGCATGCTACAGTAGAGAGTACAGAACAGATATCTATTATTAGCTAACCATTGTCAATCAAAGCTATTCCACATGCCTCATGTCTGTAACATGTCCCCATTGTATACACAACCATTCTCCCCAGGCTCCACTTAAATTATACAACAAAAGGCAGTTAAAGGGCTCTACCTGCACACAGGGTAAATACACTCTGGGAAATGTACAGTATTGTTCCCCAGGTGCAATAAAATTGCAATACATACAATACATTCTGGGTTCTTGCCATTCATACAGGTCAGGTATAGGTTTATATATATTTTTTGTTTTATTTTGTTATTTAACCTTTATTTAACCAGGAGGTCCCTTGAGATTAAAATCTCTTTTTCAAGGGCCAAGAAAGCACACCAGCACAGGTACAAGTTTACACAATTGGTGAATAAAACAGAAACAATAACAAAAATAACAAACAAGAGAAAACAGTAAAATTATGTTGGTTAGTTCTGAGCATCCACACAAAATACCATTTGCATTTTCTGGGTATAGAGCACCTACTGGGCCTTTAATTTCCACCCATTGACCAATAGCGGCATCAAATAAACCTTAATATGCATGTGTATGCAATGCAAGTCTATCCCTGAGTGGCCACCCCGGGATTCAAACCTGGATTCACACCGAACAATGGCTACCTCTCACTAGGCTCATAGGTCACATCTGCTACATAAACCAGTGAGATCAAGTCTCTTGGTCATTGGAGGTGAATGTTAATAAGCCAGGGTCAGAACACTGTGGTAATGCCACCTGCTTCAGCTCTCCAAAATACTCCTATCATCGTATTTAGATTAATCACCTAGAGAAGCCCAGTGATCCCCTCAAACACTTTGCGCTGGAATCAAGCTGCCATGGGCATTGTTGGTTTTCTTATCGCTGGTGGTGGGCTCACACACACACACACACACACACACACACACACACACACACACACACACACACACACACACACACACACACACACACACACACACAGACAGACAGAATGGTATGTCTTAGGAGATGTGCCAGATCAATATTGTCAGGTTTTGTCAACTTTTATAATAACATAAGAATGATGGCTGAAACAACTCCCCTGCCACCACCTGACAACAAAAAGTGTAATTCTGCTGTGCTGTATCAGCAAAGTCAAAGGTAGGGTTTATATACTATACTGTTCCCTACTGCCCTGCCAATACATTGTTCATAGTGGTAGATATTTTCCTTCACTCAAGCAGCTACGTTAAATGTGGATTAACTTAATTGTATTACCATACAGCGTAAACATTGCCAATATGAGAGTATCAATGTAGATAATCTAAATCAGTAAGTAAGCACTAACACATTCCTGAGTGTGACAGTGCACGAGAGTGCAGGTGAAGTGTATTTAGGTACTTTCAGATGTGTAGGCCTACGAGTGATAATTATCCATTATCATCATGCAGTAATTCACATCTTAAAGTCAGACTGAAATGGAAATCACTACATTACACTCATAGTATTGCCCCACACTTGTGTTCATTGTAATTCTCACTCAGTCATCCTTGACTTTCAAATGATACGTTTCATATCAAAGTTGTCTCTCTTGGACACTTTAATGACACTTGAAGTAGTTAATGCCTCGAAGTGTGCCTGACTTCTGACATCACAAATTATAACAGTTGCACATTCTCAAATCATGATAAGTCACTGGTGAAGTGTGCCCGCCTCGACTGTAAACAAAGTTGCATGCCCAGCCATGTGTACTGTAGAGTTTAACATCTAACTAATCTTATAGCTAGCAAAAGTTAGCTCCGCCTGAATCTCTAGTGTAAGCCAATCATTTGAGTGTGTCAAATAGGGTCCATAGTCCCAATCTAGTAATGATGTAAGGAGGTAACTTTCTGGTAATGTACCAATGTTTAATTCGCCTATCTTCCAGAGAAGACCAACCCACTTTCTCATATAAGCTGCAGTGGTGTGTATCATAATCTGTCACCAGTGATAAATCTAAGAGCAGAAATATAGACAGAATCCAAAGGTTTAAGAGTCGAAGGAGCAGCACCTCTATAAACCATATCTCCATAATCTAGTACCGATAGAAAGACTACTTCGACAGCCCTCTTTCTGCATGTCATTGGAAAACTGGTTCTGCTCCTGTATAAGAAACCATTTTTTTGCCTCAATTTACAAGCAAGATTGTCTATATGACATTTAAATGCAACATTTTCATCTAGCCAGATGCCAAGATATTTATATTCTATAACCTTCTCTATGACAGACTCATTTCTAGTCGAAATATGCAAACTATTTTGAGGAATATCTCTGGTCCTAGAGAACACCATACATTTAGTTTTTCTTGCATTGAGTACAAGCTTAAGGCCAATGAGCTCATCTTGCAGAGCATTAAATGAGAGTTGGAGATTGGCAATAGCTGATGCAATGCAGTAGATAATTGTGTCATATGCGTACATATGATCTTGACAGCCACTCAGGGATAAAATAATGTCATTAATATTAGTGTTGTTCCGATACCGATACTAGTATCGGCATGGCCACCGATACGCACAAAAATGCTGGTATCGGTATCGGCGAGTACTAACAAAAAAAAAAAATCCGCTTTTTTTTTTTTTTTTTTTTTTAAGTACTAAAGTTATTTTGTTTGTAAATGTTCACTTGCTGTTGCACTACTACTACGACTGTTTTATATCTTAAATGGATATTGCACTGATTGGCATCTGTGAGAGCCACATTTCAGGTTTTATAAGGGGTTGATTTTCTTGTCACCATACCAGGTAGACAATAAAAAAAAGTTCTATAGTATTCACTCTCTGTTGGTATTTTTTCCTGTTTTACAAAGGTTTTGAGCAGTGCCAGACTAAGTGTTAGCAATAATTTTACATCGAGGTGAGTATGCGGCTCAAAAAACATGTTTTTTCAAACGCCGTGGTATCGGATCGGTACTCGGTATCGGCAAGTACTGCACGGTCAGGTATCGGTATCGGTATCGGGATCAAAAAATGGTATCGGAACAACACTAATTAATATAAATAGTGAATAAAACAGGGCCCAGGATCGACCCTTGTGGAACATATTTAGTAATGGGTAATAATTCCGACCGGGTTCTCCCCACTTTCACACATTGGTGTCTACCAGATAAATAGCTCTGGAACCAACCGCAAGCACTGCTATCAAAACCAACATTGTATAGTCTATTTAAAAGAAGAGAATGATCACCTGTATCGAATGCTTTTGACTGATCTATAAATAAGGCAGCACAATGTTTCTTTTTGTCTATAGGGCGGATACTATATCATTAACAACTAAAGTGGTATTGTTTGGACACTCATTTGACTATAAAGACATTTTATTATTACAGTATTAGACAATCATCATGAAATAAAATTGTTGTTACAGTAAAATGCTAACACATGTTTACAATTATTATAAAAGCGTGCCTAGAGAGGCTTGGAGAACCTGCACTAGTTAGGTCCTATTGTCATGTTTGCACAAACGTATTTCTCCTATTGAAAAGCAATGAAGAGAAAATTGGTCTGCTAGTCATGCTATTATTGTCACATGAGGTCTTGCCATACAAGGAATTAATCAGTAAGTGGAGGGTCTTGGTTTCTACCATATCTGATGAGGGTAGTCATGATGGTTAATACAGGATAGAGGTACATTCATTAGGAGTAATTACATCCACAATTACACAAATCATGCTTAAAAACTAGCAAATAGAATTTCTCAACTGTGAAACCACTGTGCACCAATTGCAAATGTTGCAAATGTTGCATGATGACTCATCAGGGTTAGTTCACAGCATTTATAATTTCCCTATTAATCCCTATTTGGCAACCTGTAAATATCGAACAACCTAAACCAATGAGTTATACATGTTTGTAAGTGGTTGAAAATAGAATAATAAACTGATTATACATAATGTATTAACTAATTATAAACTATTTATAAACCCTTTACAACGGGTACCTTCAGGTAAAGTGTTACAGAGAAATGCTTCTATTGTCCGATCTGGGCTGTAAAAAAATAAAAATAAAAAATGGTCAAGGCATTAATTTCTATATTTGAAAGTAACTGTAGAAAATGTAAGTCATGCTGGATTCGGTCTCATTTGGCCAGGAACAATACCGACTGCCATTGGAATTACATTGGGGAAACTACACGTGAGAACTAAAACAGTACCATGAGTGGCCACTAGGTTTTCAAACATGTCCGCCAGATCCCCTGCCCAAAACACACCACAGGGGATGACATGTCCCAACACTCATGAGCTGCTGGGTGTACACTGCTCCACCTAAGAGCTAAACATTGACCATCAGCTTCAAGTCCTTTTCAATCAACTGTTGATGAGAAGTACCAGAGAACAACGGAGTGGTACATCCATGAGCTTGAATGTTGTGAAGCACTATGAAAATGGTATGTGGCTATTATCATTAATACTTTAACCATTGTAATTATCATTATGTATGACTGGAGTACAGTGATTCTACTTCTTCGGTCAAGTACCACATTTCAAAAGACAATCACTGATTTGAATCAATGCATGACAATGACAATCTCAATAACTGTAATTATTTAGTTCTCTTTTGCTATAGTGGATAGGTATATTATTTTTGATATTGATAGATAATTTATTGCATAATAATATGATATTGTAAGGAAGGGGCAGGACCAGATAAGCTTTGCTTCTTTCTGTCCCTTCTCGAACAAAACCATTGTTGAC
Source organism: Nansenia antarctica (assembly GCF_963989245.1). NCBI lineage: Eukaryota > Metazoa > Chordata > Actinopteri > Argentiniformes > Microstomatidae > Nansenia > Nansenia antarctica. Next base: position 46,453,434 of record NC_137688.1, on the reverse strand, counting down.
TTACTTCCATGTCTAGGAAGATATCTTTTATTTTAATTTATATCTTATTTTATTTGTATTTTATTTCATTTAGTTTTTTTTCTTTTTAAATTTAGTTTTGTTATTTTTTGTTATTACAAATGTGTGTGTTTTTATGGTTGAAATGTTCGAGATAAATAAAGATCAAATCAAATCAAACCCTTATCTGATATAGGATATACAGTATAGTATAAGAGGGGGAGGGGTATGTGAGTGGCATCACAAAAAGAAGTTCACCTTTCCAGAAATATCAGATATCCATGTTGCAGGTGACAAGAGATAACAATACCACATTCTGTGAGACCGCACACATCACACAATGATCATTTGAAATCCAATTCGCTGCAGCTTAGGGTAAGACACTCCCATCCTTATCAACACCTTAGATTTTTTTGCTCTCCAATAATTTCTGCTCAATAAACCTGAATATAAAACATACGCCTGCAATCCTGGACTCTGCTTCAATTCACCTCAGATCCCCACCCTGCTAGCTTACATCCTCTGTATCCTAGGCAAGTGGAGGGGAAGGGTTCTTATTGAATATTCCCTGCAGGGGCTGAGGGGTCTAAAAGAGAGCCCGGTGTGGAGCCATATCCAGCGGAAAAGGAGGAGGAATAAGAGGTGGATGAAATCATTTCTGGGAGAGGAAAGGAGAGCAGCTAAGCTTTAAGCCAACGGCATGTTTAAACAAATATAAGCGAGTCATCCCCAAATCTCACCAAACATGCTGCCACTGTTGGAATTCGACACCTGAATTATTCAAGCGAACATTATTCTCCCTTGCTGGGCCAGATTTTGTTCAACCCTACACTTGGAAATGACAGAAGTGTTCATCATTAACAGGGATATGTTTCAATTGACTCCTGACCTGTGAATCTACTGCTCACCATTCCACACCAGTGAAGACCGCTTTTGATTCGACTGTTTTGTCTCCCAATCCATACCTGGGGGACTCCACGCTGTAGGGTGTGTGCATTTCTGATCTGGCCCTGCACAAACACAACTAATTCAACTCATCAAGACCTTGAAGACCGGAGTTGAGAAAGTTTACTAGTAAAGTAAAGCAAAATAACAACATTTAATGACGTATCTTATGAGAGAGCTCATTCTCTCACTATCATATGAATTCTATCAAGAATATTCTTGGTTCTCTCCATGATCCAAAATTACCCCCATGAACTTTCCTTCAAAATTACCTCCATCAAACCTTCAGATTGAATCATCCCACTCAAGTGAGAAGTGACACTCTTACCTACAGAGGCAATTTGAATGGGAAACTCCCCTTGACTCATTAAGGCAAATTGACAAAGAGGAGGCTGACTCGCTGACAGTTAGCCAGGTGGGATGAGCCAAGAAGGATGTATAACTGATTTACAACCAAGCTCTCTCTCAGAACTAGTACATCCATCATTCATCAGCATCAGCTAGGCTAGGGGACATGAACAGATCAGCCATTGAACCATGAAACAGACTCCTAGGCCCAATCCCATTTCTAATTTTTAGCCCTACCCCTCGTTTTAGAGTGCCACTCACTTTTCGGCTTGCCCCTCGGAACAGAGTTATAAAGTAGTGGTTGAAGTCTTACCCTATGAAATGGGATAATCCTTCAAGAAATGGGATAATCCTGATAGGTCATCACAACTTTCACACTAACACAACTTTCACGCTATCAATTGATCAAATAAGTCATCAAATAAAAAAGAACAATGCTTCATTACCAGGCCAGTTCATGACAGAATAGTGGTGCTCTGTAGGCTAGCAACCAGTGCTCCTACTCTGCCAGTCTGCACTAATACTACTACTACTACTACTACTACTACTACTACTACTACTACTACTACTACTACTACTACTACTACTACTACTACTACTACTACTACTACTACTACTACTACTACTACTACTACTACTACTACTACTACTACTACTACTACTAATAATAATAATAATAATAATAATAATAATAATAATAATAATAATAACTTAAATAGATATAGCGCCTTTCAGGGGACCCAAGGTTGCTTTATAGAAATACAAGAAAATGATAAAAAAAAAACTGTTAGACAAAAAGTCAGGCAAACAAAAACAACAACTAAACTAGAGGCCGAAGGCCTTGGCAAACAGGGTGGACTTGAGGGCTGTTTTAAAGGCGTCCAGGGTAGAGATGTTGGGAGAGAGGGGGGAGAGAGTTCCAGAGGGTGGGGGCTGCCACACTGAAAGCTCTGTCCCCGAAGGTTTGCAGGTTAATGCGGGGGGTGGCAAGCAGACCTGAGTGTGAGGATCGCAGGGTCCGGGTAGGGGCATGTTGGCGGAGGAGGTCAAATAAGTACTGGGGGGCGCGGGCATGGAGGGACTTGTAGGTGAGGAGGAGGATTTTGTATGAGATGCAGGACTTGACCAGAAGCCAGTGGAGGTGGATGAGGGTGGGGGTGATGTGCTGCCATGGCTTGGTGTGTGTGAGAACCCTGGCAGCTGAGTTTTGCACATACTGGAGTCTGTGCAAGGTTTGGTTGGGTACCCCGAACAGTACACCATTGCAGTAGTCCAGGCGGGAGGTGACAAAGGCATGGACCAGGATTTCAGTAACAGAGTCCGAGAGTGACGGTTGGTGTCTAGCAATATTCCTTAGGTGGAAAGAGGTGGATTTGGTGATGGATTGATGTGAGATTGGAAGGAGAGGGTGGAGTCAAGGATGACACCCAGGTTGCGGACTTTGGGATATGGGGAGATGGAGCAGCCGACAACCTGGAGGATGAAGTCGCCAACCTTCCGAAGCAGCGCCCTGGGTGCCACAACCATGAGCTCTTTTTTCTTCCTGTTTAGTTTGAGAAAATTAGATGACATCCAAGTTTTTATTTGATACACTGATATTAGAGGAGCGGTAACAACTGCAACAACTTCACGGCTGGACTTTCGGGTGTCATATGCCATCAAAGGGGGGGAAATGCGAAATATGTGACATCAGCCAATGTTTTCATCAACCAGTTGCCTAAGTCATTTTTAAATGTTTTACATATTCTGAAACTACAGATTGTAAGCTTTCAAATGATGTGTCATACATTGAAATAGGAAAAAAAAGACGACAAAACACATAATTAGATGATCACACAGTCCTTGCTTTCAAACACATCTCAAAACAAAAGTATGTTTACTCCCTTACCAGTAGCCTATGGCAAACGAGAACAGTAAATCCAATCCACTAATTAGTATTAGTATTTACTGATCGTTAAACTGTTGTTATATCGAGTGGGTATTTTAAAACTTCAAGTTGCGTGTTATGAAAAAAAACGAAAATCAGATATTGTTGACACAATAAGTTTCACTTTCATTTTCGAGCCTTTCGAGTCTGCGAGTGGTTTAGCCCTAGACTGATATATGTCAAAATGCGGGACTGTCATGCTCTGAAAAAACTCAGTTTGGAGGGCCAAATAGCCCTACCACTTCGCTCTATCCATCCATGCCAACAAGAATCGGGACACCCTACCCCTACATGTCAACTCGCAAAACGGAGGGGTAGGGCTAAGTGGTAAGGCCAAGGGGTGAATTGAAATTGGGCCCTACTCCAACTGTTATTCCAAGTGATATGCACACAACTGGTGAATGCAAGTAAATTGCGTTAGTGTAAGGGGTGAATTTAAAATTGGATTTCAAGCACAATAATTCCTGGGAATATCCCATAAAGCACATTCACAGTGCACAAAAATGGAGTCAATTTCAGAAATGTGGCATATAATGCATGGTCTCAGAGAGGCAGAGCCAATCGTAGCCACTTCTAGTCCAAACCCCTAGCAACCTTACCAGTGCATCATAGAAAATGGAGGGGAAACCCATTGTAAGAACAATTGGCTAAAGTATCAAACACTTATCAAATAGTCTGACGGTGCACACTTTTGCAAACAGGTCTCACTTTAAAAATGTCCGGTAGGCTGTGAACATTAGCGAGAGAGTGTGCGAGAAAACAAATCAAAGTCTAATGTATTTCGACATGCTCGGGCCAACAAAAGGTGAACATTTTTAAAGGGGGTGTAAACTTTCTATAGACACTGTATGTCCTGAATCTTAAGTGTTGTATTATTGATTGTTGTTGTTGCTTCTCTGTGTCTCTGTGGATTAATCTCCTACAGATCTCAGTCAGGACTCTTCAAAAGGTTGAAGGATGCAGACCCTTTTGGGCCGCAGTTGCTTTTGGGCCGCAGTTGCTTTTGGGCCGCAGTCGCTTTTGGGCCAAACAGATTGTTTGGAGAGAATCGATCCATTGACCGGCAGAATCGAACCGGGAACCATGCGGTTACATGGTCGACGCTTACGTCACCAAGAACCCCAGATAGATACACTAGAGGGCAGTTCACATCTCCATGCCAGGCGGAAGGATTCAATATCAAAGGACAAGCAGTACCAACTCCAAGGCCCCTCTCATAAAGTGACCCATAAATCAGGGCCTTTTGAGAGTCGGTCTCCGTGGGACTGCATGGTCTATTGAGAATGGGGCTTTCACCAAAGAAAGGTTCACAGTTGACACAGCAGTCTTTTGCAAACAACAATGTACTGCAGTCAAGACTACAGCCCATACATAGGGAATATGTAATCATGTGAAGGAGGGTGATAACCATAACCTTAAGGCCCGGGCTCCACGGAGACGGATTTGTCTGAATCTGTGATGCTTTGATAACATTTGCACCTGGCGGCCACACAATTCAGGTGATTTCAAGAGCTGACTCTGCTAACTTTTGAAAACTCTGCAAGGGAGTTTCTGTATTGTATTTCCATGGACTCCGCAGCCATGTGGTCGGCGATACAGGAGCGTGTTGATAATGATGATGCAGACACACTAGATAAAAGTGTCTGCTAAATATCAAAAATGTAAATGTACATATCAATATGATACGTCTGTATGGTGTAAGTCATGGCTAACTACTATCTCAATGTCCACACTTGTACACGACTTAGAACGCATGGCCAATACGCTGGTGAAGTGCAGCATAAGAATACCATGACAACAAAGATAAGGCTATTTTAGCTTCTTTTTTTTATGATCAAATGTATGTATTTGATATTCGACACATGTGTACTGGTACAAGTCCTCCACTTTATATCACAGTCAGTGTAACACATTTAAAATTACCACAGAACAAAAAACAAAATAGTCTACAGTGAACAACACACTGTTGAAATACATCTTGTCCCAGGATCAATGTATTTTCAATGGAAAGCATGGCATGGGCGTTCAGTCGCTGTTGTCCCATTGTGCATTTGCACAATGCAGATTCAGTTGACTTTATCATTGTTATTTTCACACAGTGACAGTGAAGTTTTATTCTTTGAACAACAGAATGTTAGCAACATCTTTAAACATATATAAATACAAATATAAAACTTGAGTGCAAATAGTGGGTAGTGCAAGGACATGACATTATTGGCCTTCTATAATCATCTTAGCAAGAGGCACTTCAACAATTATCATAAAGTTTATTATGCATCAGCTCTTTTCATACAACTAAAGTTACACAGATTAATAACGTATACATGCCATATCTTGGATGAAGATGTAATGTAAGTGGAGAGGAGATTGATCGGGACTGTGGGAGTTGACATTACTACTGAATGAATGAATTAAATTAATGAATTAATTTCTATTATTTTAGGGTACTGTTTCAATTATACTTGAATCATTTCCTGGGTCTACCAGCACGCACATGCCCAGTCTACTTGAATGATCCTGTAATACGCAACCCCATGTGGCCACAGATTCTTTGCGCGACAGTGTGAAAACGCTTGTGTGGTAGCATAGTTTTTGATTGACAGGTGGTAGCTTGCGCTAAATCAACGGTACAACTGTGACCACCTCTAGCGCTTGTGGCCCTAAACAACCCCATACAGTGTTTATGCCTGCAGCGGCCAGCTCTGGTAAGAACCACATGCTCTCCCTAGAATAGGACACTTCACAGAGATATCATTGGTCCAAGCTGAGTAGCTGACTTATTCCTATGGAGAAAGGAAAGTAACGTCTAATGCAATCCAAGGTCTCTGTTTTAAACGCTGGCAGATTTTGAGGGAAGGTTTATCTCACAGACACAACACCTTCATGAATGAGTAAGCAGAGCTACAATGGGGAAGGTGAAATGGAAGGAAAAATTGCACATTTAGCTTTTGCTTACGTGCAATTTCCATCCCCTGTCACGGTTCTATCTAAATACTATCTAAAAACACATCAACTTCATCCTCTAAGCAGGCTGTGGCTTCAAAGATCACCTGCAAACATTGCAGAAAAACGGCTTTGGGGAAAATGATAATTCCATCACCCCGCTATGGTCCTGGACTTCACACTCTATCACTGACAAAACCATCAGCTTTAGCTTTGCTTGCCTCAAGCAAAAAATAAAATAAAAAAATTATGCTTTAAAATGCAATTTCGTCTAGGGGAGTAAGACACCAATTTCATCGCTTCAATCTTTATTTCAGTATATGTGTAACAACTGACCAGTATTTCATCTCCAGAATCCCTGTGGGAAACACCCATATGTTTTCCGGGGGACAATATAAACAGACAGTTGGAAAATGATTCCATTACAACTCTTATGTTGCTGCATTAGCTTGACTCTGTTATTATAGGGCTGCCAGAGCACTGAGAGGGTAAATAAAGACAAGCCAGGGTTGGGATGTGAATATTGCCAGATGTAAGGTTGGATAGGTTCATCTTTACGCCAATGATGATTTCTTTCATCTTAGATCACCTGATCTGAAAAATAAGTGGCCTATGAAAATGACTTGGTGTATGGAGAATGTGGTTTGCTGTGTCTCCACTGAAAGATAATAAAGAAGAGCACTTTTGAAAAGAGCTTCAGTGCAGGTGCCCCACAAATGTGAAGCGGCCGGGTCCATTTGGAACTGCCTCTGTATGAGTGCATCATCCTCCACCATTGTTAGTTCTCATGGTTCCAAAGCTTTCTTAAGCACGCTTTAATTCCTCCTCCAGGGAGAAAATTAGGGATTGGCTAATTATCATGTGTATTCATTTCTCTTTACCATAAGGTGATCCAGAGACCACCACTCTGTATCCTCATAAAACATAATGGCATGCATGGCCTGCTTTATCTTTTTGATGGTGTATACCAGGTGAAATCATAGGAGCACATTCAATGTGGGGAATCAATTTCAATCAAAGGGAATCAATTTCAAATCCATGAATTAAACAGAAAACAAGCTATTAACCAATAGTTTTCTGATTACACTCCTACCAGTAAATTGAATTAAGTTGGGATTAACCCCATCTGGGATGGCAGTGGGAGCGAAGGAGAGTATATTATGACTTCAGCGGCCTGAAAGATAACACTGGCACTAAGCAAGCATAGTAAAGTCCACCCAACACAACTATGGCAGTCCTTATTCCTTACACAGATGTTTCTAATGGCGTCTAGAATGTGAATGTCAGACACAAAGATAGAATGGTGACTCTGTATTTGTATTGTCGCTTCTTCTTCGTATTGGCAGTCAGTGTGAGAGACACTTGGACATACAGTAATCTAACCGATCTATCACACACTTCAGTCATTACATGGAAAGAGTGTTGCCATCGAAAATAAATAGCTCCATGTCAGATCAATGTCCTCTGATTACTATACTGTGGATTTGTGATGAAAAATGAAGCAGAGGGAAAATAGGTTCAAATCTCATCTTCCAAGCAATTGGATTTTTCTAAAGATTTATTTTGAGGGTGCATCCGTTATGCATGTATTTTGTGGCTTACAGTGCTTATCCTTATAGCTTATCATATTTATCCCTGCTACAGATCATTAAAAAGTAACAGGAAGATCGTAACGTGTGAAAAGTAGATATCTTAATAGATAGACAATTTCCCTCCTTCCTTTTAGAATAAGGTGGAAAAACCACCAAAAACCCAGCATGACAATGACAGTTCTCTCTGGTGTGTTTCTCACATGCACTCACATATGCACAACATGCCAACAAATGCATTTATGCTCACATGCATGCACATACGCACACACACTTACGCAAGCACACACACACACTCTCTCTCTCCTTCTCTCTCTCACTCCTGAAAGCCAGTGTTCTTTCATTTCCATCAGAGCCTTATTAATGTAATCTAATAACAATGATAAAAATGCCCCTCGCTACTTCTTCCCCTCAGTGCCTCCCTCACAAATCCTAACCAATTGTTCCAATCACTCCTTGCACAGAGCCAATGTTCCATAGGCAGACAAACCTTATTTCCAACAACATTAATGAACTCTTTCATTTGAAAGCCTTTGACACTGTCACTTGATTGCAGGTTCGGAGCTGACAGCTCCTTGAAAATTAAAAGTATCAATCAAGTGGGGGAAAGCAGTGTTTGTGTCTTTGGCTCCAGCTGCTCTCACAACCCATGCAACATCATGAGCCGAGCAAATGTTTTAGAGGTTCTGTCTCTCAAATCATACATTTGGAACTGTAGTCATCAGAAATAATGTTGTAATTGCTGGACTGGTGCTCTGAAGTTTGTTCTTAAACTCTAAATGGGGTCTTCAATTAGTGGATACCAACTGGATTAATTGAGCTTAGAGTTTGATTTAAGATTAACAGTAAAAAAAAAAAAAAAACTAATATACTGTAATTTCAAAACAATTTGCATGCAGATTGTTACATTATGTTATACTGTATACAATCTCAACACACCTACATCATGTTCTAAAGTTAT
>NC_137688.1:46304724-46439724 GCF_963989245.1 Nansenia antarctica | reverse complement strand
ATTGATTAAAAATGCTTCGGAAATATTAATATACCTCTGTTGTACTTGTCTGACTATGTTAAGGTGATGCAACGCCCGGTTATACTGTGTTTCTGTCTAGTTTCTAGAGCCATGGCGTCATAACGATGGTATTAAGAGGTAGAATAATTCAGGTAGGAATGTGTCGGACATCACTGAAGGCCTAGGTGTGAAATGCACCGCCCGCCACTGAATAATAATATATATATAATGTATAAAGTATAAGCAGGGTAAATGTATAATGTGTAACTTAACCATAAACATTTGAATAACAGACTTACAGGAATTAGGTGGACAGCTTAATAGACAACCACCATAACATGAACGTCTGAAACTGATAAACAATACCCTGGCCGACTCCTAACTGAGCCGGACAGCATAACAAGCGAAATACTGCCACCTAGTGGACGGCGGTATATCCTTCATTTTACATTAGTTAAACTTAATAGTTTACATTATGGGTGCTTTCGTAAATTCGCTCTGAGAGCGCCAGAGTGCACATGGGTTCAACGTCAAAGAGCGACCAAGGAATTCGACTGGACATTCATTCCATAAGTGCTGAACCAGTGGCGTAGCGGACGGGCCCGCAAGCGACGCACCGCGGGGGGGCCCCAGCCACTAGGGGGCCCCCTAACATTGGTTGCTAGCACCCCCTCTCATTGCTCTCACTTGTTTGTACCTTTTGCTAAGTCAAGCATTTAGAATGTAGAGTGCATATTGCAAAATTTCGCAACGTCAATAATGCGACGGACTCTAAAAAACGCAAATATTTTTTTACCTCCGTTGCGAAAGGGCCCCCGCCGCCACCTTACGGGGGGGCCTCGGGATTTTGCGGTACGCCACTGTGCTGAACAGATTTCCAGAGCAGATTTACCAACGCACCCTTTAAGCCCAAAGCACACGGCGTGCGATTTGTTGCACTGCCGAATTCGATTCCATTGTTTTGAATGCATCTCAATGACACAATGCACACGGCGTGCGATGCGATATTGTCGCACGACAACATTCGATTCTCCATTCACATTCCTTCATTCATTAGTGTGAATTGAGAATTGAATGTTGTCGTGCGACAAAATCGTATGCTTTGTGCATTGGCCTTTAGTCTATGGTAGGTTACACCACCTCACAAATGTTCTCATTATTATGTGATAGTTTTCTCGTTATTACGTGATAATTATCTCAGAAAATGACAGAACTTTAAAAATGTGCTTGCTACTAGGATTTTCATCTATGAGTCAACAGTTGCACCACTTGTGAGAGATACATATTTGTCCATTTCAAAGATGATAATATCTGCTTCATAGCCACAGAAGACTAATTCAATTACATTGTAAAAGTGCTCATTTTGGAGAAGTGAATATCAGAGCAGCAACCCAGCAAGCACAAATACGTCACAAAGACGTTGTGATGACGTCTTCCAGAAATGTCCAGGACTAGGCCAGATCACAGCCAATTTTGTGATTTTTATGACGTCTTTTCCAGGACGTCATCTCAACGACTTTTTAATGACCTGAATACAACTGTTTTAGGTCACTAAAAAGTTGTTGAGATGAGAGACTCAGTGCTTGAGATCTTATCATGTATATGATGTGATAGTTCGAGGCCTGTGGACCCTACATGATTCTGGGCCTCAATGCAGCTGCATTGCCTGCATGGTAGTTACACCACTGTGTGTGCAGGCTGGCTTGTCAAAATGTGCCGCTGCAATGAAAATGGCATACTCCTGTTCAAAGACTCGCCAGTTCTCTGCGACGTCCCCATCGAATAGTAGAGGATCGGGTCTGCAGAACCCGTCTGCGGAACCCGTCAGCCATCAGGATACTCTACATTCGTTGCTAGCTTGTGAAGTTACAAAGTTAGCTTTGTTAGCTAGTTGTCCTCACTCAACCAGTGAGTTGATTTTCCTTGTCCGTTTTCTAAACATGAAACTTGAAAACTAGTCTGTAATGTCCGCGTTTACTTCTGACACCATGTTGAATGACCGTACAGAGGGAATGCTTTATAAAGTGAACAGGATTTGTAACAACATAATGGCTCATCAAGACTAGCTGAGGTCAGAAGGCAGCTCAAGATCTGACATGTGCAGTAGCAAGTACGGTGTCTGCTATGATCAGGGCTGCCAAGTCTCACGCAATCACCGTGAGACTCACGCATTTCAACCAGTTCTCACGCTCTCACGCCGCATCTCTATTTCTCACGGCGAGAAATAACATTATTTTTTATTTTTTTACGGGACTTTTATTTTTGAAATTCCTTGAAAGAAAGCTACCGGACATGAGTTTCGTGGCATCTTTCTGCACGCGCGTTATCTTGAGTCTGCAATCGAAGCGGCAGGCGAGCGCTGATGGAAGAACCTGTGTTCACGCGAGCTGCAAGAACGTAGCAAGCAGGGTTGCCAGATTGGGCTACTTTTGGTCACACTGGACGGGTGGATTCGGCAGCTTTTAGACCGGTTGGGCTGGACATTGTCAATTCCATCTGGCAACCGTGGTAGCAAAATATGTGCATACATTACAACATCGTATCTGGTAGCCTACTGGACTGGGTTGCACCAATATGGCGTAAGTCATTACTAAATGCAGGCATTTAGTAGTTACTAAACCCCTAGTTGTTACTAGTTAGTTTCAAACTAGTTGTTTACTAATTTCGGTTGCACCACGCCAATCTTTTGCCAATCTTAGCTAGTAAATACTCAGTTTTGGTAACTGTTTTTTGTTTCTCTACTGTAACATAACATAACAGGTACATTAATAATAATAATAATAATAATAATAATTAATAATTACAATTTACAATACAAATACAACAATTGGGGGTCCCTCCCAAAAACATTTGGGAGGGACCACCAAGCCACCAAGCCCTCATTCTGACCCAGGAAAAACCCTGGTATGTACTGTATAACATGATAGCCATCTATGAGCAATGCACTGTACTGTATATAAGATGATGACCACGGGTCTTTCTGCTGCTGACCAAATGGCTGAGTCCTGTTGATGGGGCCAATTTTTCTTTTAGAGTCTGTAGGCTACTGTATTTGTTTATTAAGATTTCATAAATATGATATATTGTCTGAATTTTTTTCTTGTTTTATAAAATGTTATTATTTATTATTTTCATTTCTTGTGCTGGTTTATTATGAACAACATGTAAAATTGCAGGAAACTAGCACAAATAATTGGGTGGGAGAGGGGCCGCCGCTGCCAAAACGTGCACAGTTTTGGGTCGCTCCACCGCCAAAAAATCTCACTCCAAACTTTTGGTGAAACTTGGCAGCCCTGGCTATGATGGTAATTCAAATGGCATGTTGTGAATGCTCTATAATAATCAAATAAATACTTGTCTACTGTTTTAAATGACAATTATTGTATTGGATGAACGACTGCATTGTTTCACTTTTCACAGTGTATAAGTGAAATATGAGATGAAGATGTGTCAATTGAAAATCATGTAGACCACATTTAACCTAAATAGCCCTCTAGCTAGCTTTTTCAAGTGGAACAAATGATCAAAATGAGTCTTGACTCGTTGATGTTACCGCATTTTCAAACAGCTTGTCAGCTTGGCAAAAATAATCTATTGCCTCTAAAATCACCACACAGAACGGCGGAGGTACGGGTAAACACGGCTCATGTTGGTGTCCTCAGAGGTAAGAGCTGTTTTTCTTTAACTCAACTGATAGCATTACCTAACCTTGCTGTTGTTGTTTACCGAATGCTCCATCTGACTGTCACACTGTGATTGTACTTGTGTAAACAGTAACACAGACGGGGTGAATTTCATGAATGAAAGTGAAAGTTCTGTCACAAAACGCCGTTACGTATCCTCACACATGTTTAAGTGGGTATTGCGTGGGTAAAGTGAAATTACGTCTTTGTTTTGAGCGCCAGTGCGTTTTATGGCGTGCACGGGCAAAAAAATTCGTGCACGCGAAAAAAATTCGAAAGAGGACCCCCCCGCCACTAATGTGAAAAATCCTGGAGGAAACACTGCTGTGCCCCACCCAAAATGTTTAGCACCAGCCGCCACTGTTAGGGATATTCTGGGCTAGACCGGACTAGTCATGATATGACTTGATCTGGCTGCTATCTGGGTCTGTCCGTGCTGCTCTCGTTCAAGCTGAACAAATAAAAATGTGTTTTGTGACACGTTGATGTTACTGCATTTTCAAACAGCTCGTAAATCAGTGCAAATTATGTTTCCGATGTTACACAAAAAGTGCTGGTTGGATTTTTTTTACATTTTGACCTTGATTAGTTATTTCAGTGGCAAAGTATTTTTCTCTCAAATGTACAGTATGTTAGTTGAAATAGGGTGATATTCTGGGCCAGACACTAACTAGTCGTGATATGACTTGAATTCTTCCGAATTCGTCCGGGTCCGTCTGTGCTTGCTGGGAACCCAGAGAGAGTGAAGATTATCAAACTATTTCACTGACTGTGGGTATAGAAAGATGCACTTATGTGTAGTTCAATGGAACATTTAAATTAAAACACTGTGTAATCCTCACCAAAGGCTCAAGGAACTACTACTCGATTAACAGTAGCAGAAATCAGCATGGAAATGAATGATGAAAAGGACCTCTCAGTCAATCTCATTAGGGTAAAATTAGAGGCTAGCAATATAACTATAAATAAGTAAAGGATGGAATAAATGTTTACATTACTGTTTTACTCTTTCCCAAGCAAGGAATGAATGTGAGTGCATTGATTTAACAACGAAAGTAAGAATTTGGATTTAGAATTTAGAATTTGGATATTGAAAACAGATTCTACATAAATACATATACTGTTGTATAGTACTATATAATACTCATTCAGTCAAATGTACTTATTGTAAGTCGCTTTGGACAAAAGCTAAATGACTTAAATGTAATTAAAAACAATAAAACAGTAGTCTCACCTTTGGCAATTTATACCTGCCATCAGCGTGATCTGGCTGTTCACATGTAACTTGAAATGCAGCCATCAACAGGAAGTGATGCTGTCATTAACTTTCAACCTTTGTGTCATGTCCTTAGAGAGTGGACTTGGTCTCACTCTAGAACTATAATCAATTCACTCATATCTTTGGTCCTGTTATAAGCTTGTACAAGTGTCAAATTGTGGACAATGCTGCAGGTCATGTTCACCTATACCCTAGCAACTAGCAAGTGTTGCCACCTACTACAGTTTAAAAGTGCATATAGGAATGCAGGCTTCCTCATGGCCACCAATGCTCTGAAAAAGGGCCCTAGTTTAATTTCCCCAGGACTGGGACACCCCTGTCCGGGCTTTGGCCACTGAATCCCCCCATCTCTGTGAGGCGAATTTCGATGAGGGGTCTTTGAGCAGAAGAAAGGCCCCCTCAGACGGAAAATCTGCACTGTGTGCTCTCTCTGTCATACGTCCTGGCAGGAACGTGACTTCTAAATGAATGGAGAAGTGGACAAACAGGGCTTTGATTTTTTTTTTTTTTCAGTCTGAGTTGTTGTCTGTCTCTGCTGGGTTTTAAACTGGTTAGTTAGAAACTTTGGATAATGCATGCACAAGGAAGGATGTATTGGGGGCATATACAGTATCACTCTGACATTCTAGCTGTCGTCATTTTATAGATGATTTGATCTGAATATGGCTCATCCATGATGCAATGTTCTTCTAAAACAGGTCTTATGGCATGCTCAGTACCAACAATATGTTGTCAATTCATCATTTTACAGCCCTGTTACAGGTGACATTTTCCAGGCATTTAATAAGTATGATGGCAGTCTTGACAGATTAGACATCTTTTATATCTTGGGAAAATGCATGGATCATCTGACCTGAGCCTGACAAACTGGTTATACAAAGTTTAAAGTAAGTAAGATAATAATTGTTTCCAATATAATTAGTGTATGATTCAAGAAGATAAATGCTTTACCTCCTCTGCTCTCCCTGTTAAAGGTTAACAATGGGAAAACTAACATTATTCAAGATTAATGATACAGTAAGGACGAACAAGCTGACATTTTCAAATTAGATCCACTTGAGAGGACACAGATTTGTAAATGCATGCACATATTGACACCCACACACAAGTGTCGTCGTCGTCCCCCCCCCCCCCCCCCCCCCCCACACACACGGCAGGAGCATTAGTTGGTTTTATTCTAACCCCTAATTACAATCTTATTTAATCTGCAGGCCATGGATGTCAGGCTATTATCAAGGCAGAAGGACGTGACCTCCTCTCTGATTGCAGGGACGATCCCGCTTCATCCGCTCATCTGTTTGGCACTTCCCTGTGCCAATACGCAACCCATTACACAATGAAATCACACATTACCATCAACAGCCATTAGCACTAAAGCCACAGAAATAGATGTCATATGGCAGGCTAAAAGACAACGTTATGATGCAATGAAAGTAAGTTGTTACTCTAGTAATATCATTGTATTAACACGTTGTTCCAGAGAATGTGTATTGGTGTTCTTTAAACCGCCAAGTCCATTAATGTGTAATACTAAAGCAATTACAAATTAGCTATGTAACAACATGTCAATGCAATATTGCTAATAGACATTACTAATACAACATTACTGCACACACACTCACACACACACACACACACACACACACACACACACACACACACACACACACACACACACACACACACACATATATATATATATATATATACTGTGTATATATATATATATATATATATATATATATATATATATATATATATATATATATATATATATATACTGTATGATTACTGCACAGATACAAAGCAAACATCATCCAGTTCTGTGGGAGGGCATGGTATAAAATTAATCGAAAGCAAACATGGTCAGTGATGAGGGTAAATCCACAGAGATCATCTGGGAACAAATCAATCCAGACTTCTGTTGGGAGGCAGCATGAGCTTCTATTTCTTTGTCATGTCTTTTATGGAGGGCTTTGAAAGGAGGAGTGGAGAGGAGATGGAGACAGAATGGGTGTTGGAGAAGTCATAATAACACCCTGCTGGGCCTCACAAAGGGGGAACAGACAGCAGGGCATGCTGTAACACATTCCCAATGTACAAGTGTCATGTCAGGCAATGGGGGTCTGTTCTGGCAAAAGCTGTGGAGAGAGACATCTCCCGCTCAGTATGTTACTATGGCTGAATTCAGAAAAAGGTTGTTGAGCTCAAGAGAAATCAACAAAAACTTGTTTTGGTTTGAAGTCATTCAGTTTTGCCCCAATAAATACAACTGCAGGAGTTGAATATCTGTTTGTTTCATTGTTATCAGGCTGTCTCATTATTTCCACTAGAGGCAGTAGTGCACAAGGTAATGGGTTAGGTGAGGGATCAGCAAGTGCATACACTCACCGAACACTTTATTTGGAACACCTGTACACCTTCAAATTCTTTCAGATGGTGTAATGGTGTGGGAAATGTTTTATTGGCACACTTTGCGCCTGTCAATACCAATCAATCATCGCTTGAATGCCACAGCCCATTTCAGTATTGTTGCTGACCATGTGCATCCCTTCATGGCCACAATGTACCTAACATCTAATGGCTACTTCCAGCAGGATAATGCACTGTGTCACGAAGCAAAAGTCATCTCAAACTGGTTTCATGAACATGACAATGAGTTCAATATTCTTCAGTGGCTTTCGCAGTCACAGGATCTGAATCCAATAGAACACCTTTGGGAGATTCACAGCTTAAAAGTGCACCTGAAAAATATCATGCAATCATGTCATCATGAACCAGAAACTCAAAGGAGTTTCTGGTTCCAACATCTTGTTTCTGGTTCCAACATCTTATGGAATCCAACATCTTGTGGAATCAATGCCATGAAGAATTGAGGCTGTTTTGAGAGCAAAGGGAGGCCTTAGCCAATAGTGTTCCTGTTCCTAATAAAGTGTTCAGTGAGTGTATAGGAGACATGAGTTGGGGAAGTGGAGCATGCATGAGGACAAGAGGCATACAGTTTTTACCACAACAATGCAGCACATTACTCAGCAACACCACTGCCACAATATCACTGCTCTAACACCATGTTGTTGGAACCACCATGGTAATCTTGCAGCTTTGGTTTTGTATCAATATCATTATTAAATAACAACATCACCTCTGTTGCGTGTCATAAACACTTGTGGTACCTACATGCAGTAGCGACTAAGAACTTTGTTTTGATTTTGTTTTCAACGATAGCCACTACATAAAGTAGAAACCTACCTGTACATTTACAGATGCTCGGAAGATCTCTGAATGGAATGCTGGATTTCAGACAGTTTGGACATAAACTAAAACTAAATGCTGTAATTACTGTAATCATCACACCCAAGGAGAGTGACTGGAGTCATGGAAATGTATAGAAACAATCTGCAAAAAGGAGGAAAATCCAAGTTGACTTGCAAACAAATGCATGACCAAAACAATAAACTTGACAAATAAAATAAAAAACTAATGTGATGGTGTGAATGAAAATGGTGAACGATGTCAAACAGTGGTTGTGTGATAATGGGAAACCATTTCATGACAGTGGTTCTCAGTGTTCTCAATGTTGATGTGGATGATGCTGTTGCCAGTGAGGATACTGGTCCAGATGACAGTACAGTATATCAAACATGTCTGGCAAAAGGTCAAGCAAGAGAAGCTTTTCTGCCACCAGTCATGTTTCAACAACCTCCTCAGCACCAAAGCCAAAGAAGGACAAAGGACAATTCTGTTCCTCACAGCCAGGATGTGTGTCCTAAGTTTGGCATAAGGCACTCAAGGCCCCGAATGGTTGCGGCTAAACATTTGATGAATTCACTGCGAGACAATGCCACCTTTTTGTTACACGAGGTGAGGTCCTCGGGACTAAAGCAAAGCACTCAGGTTCATATATGAGGGAGCAGAGACATGAAACCAATTCATCAAAAAGACAAAACTTTATTAATTAACTAAGATAAAGATGTAAATGTGATAATGAGAGAACTGAAATGAGAGAACCTAAAAGAGAGGTTATGGTTCAGTAGAAGTATTTTATTTATTATTATTTATTAAAAGGTTTACTTTGTTAAAATACTATAAACAACAAATGACTATACTTGCCGTAAGGCTAAAAAACGAGTGTAGGACGACTGGTGGTAGAGAGGGATACTACTACCCCGACAGTCTCTGGACAGGCACACCAGTGAATCTGTGAATGAACGCGCACACCACAAAGACATGGCAAACACACAGCAGGCCCACAGCAATCACACTACAAATGCACAGCAGACAGTGGTCTAGGTGTTCCCCAGTGATTAAGCTAACTAACACAGCACACACACACACACACCACATGCAGTGCAAGGAGACTAAACCCAGGAACCCCAACTACCCTCTCCACGCTGGCGCCCCCCACTCAAACCAAAGAAGAGAAAACGGCTAAAAATGAAGAGACTAACATAAAAGACCAGTTGGTTCACGGCCCAGATAATAAATAACGCGTCAGGTTAGCTTATCCTCTATACACAATGACAATATGGTTTGTTTTCATTACGCTAAACATCTAAGCAAAACAAAGAGTGGGATTAATCATCTACCCATAACATTGTAGCTGCTTCTATTCTGTAGACCTTCTCAACATCACATCTCATAATGTACAACAGCTGTCATGGTAAACTGTATACGCACCCTCACGTCTCCCTTCCTATTATGATAGCACCACACGGCAACCACTCCGATCTACACCCCCTGCACAAACAACGTGATGAGTGGGGACAACAACAAATGTGACCGGCTAACCCGGCTAGCATGTATAATGGATGGTATGAACCAACTCTCAGACGGATATGTCCACAATGCATGGTCCTGGTTCTTAAAGGCCCATATCCGCCCCAACTTCCCCTCTAAAGTCTTGCCTTGAGTGAAACTCATTGGCTACAGGTGGTACCTGTTACATAAGGAAAGGACACGCTTACAGGACCAAAAATTATATGGATCCTTACACAGGTCTGTGGACCATATCTCTATACCATACTATAGTATCTGAAGCTTTACAAATATACACTTCCTGAGGGGATGCTGTAACGCCATGGAATTAACTTTCTCAAACAGAAAGGAATTTTTGCTGTCTCAGGTTTTGCCACATGAATGAATGCAGACAGCTGTCACTGTCATAGTGTGTGTACTCACAACCATCCAACCCTCCTACACATCCAAACAAAGGACCAGGTTGAAGACAACAACACATACCAACTACTGGAAACAAAGGTCAGCAGTGCTCTCGTTTCTGTGGAGATGGTGAGGCCATATTGGAGTCAGAGACAAATGCAGCACCATGTCCATTAGTTCTAGTACAGTTCCAGTGCACACTTGTGCTTTTATAGAGAGTACAGCAGCAACCAACGTGTACTGCAATTCTTCAGGTTCAAGGCATAAGAGTAGTTACAATGTCAACAATGTAATCTGCACCAATAACCATCTTGTTATCTGGGTAATTCCATTGAGTTTCAGGTTGTGTTTTTTTATGACAGCTACCACAGACCTCATCAAGCCAACTGACATGCAGCCACTCAATCCTGTCAAAGTTGACATACTAAATTTGCTTTTCGAAAGGTTTTCCTCAACCTTGAAGCACTTTAATTACTCCAGATGCAGCTGCCCCGCTGGGTAATATCAGACACAATAAACTGAGTGAAGACAGTCATTTTTGACCGGGCATCCACTAGAGGAATAATCAGGCAATAAACAAGGAACTCAACTGCAAGGACCGAAGCGCCTCATATCACAGGACCCGGCTCACTGATGTCGAATGAGATCTCTCTGTGGAAAAGATGACTACTCTTGGCAGATATGTGACAAGTGTTCAAAGAGCAGCCAGCGTAAAGGCCAGGTCCGTTTGAAGTTTGCTTTCGGTTAGCGATGCATCAGTAGCAATGACCCAGATTTCCCACTCTGATTTCCAAGAACGCGGAGTCTGCCCCACTTCAGCCCCATCGTCTAAGTGTGTCAATCTGCCCCTAAACATTTGGCAGAGTTGCATCTCAGCGTTGCATCTCCTCTTTCGCCCAGAGTGCTGCTTTTTTCTTGGTCATGCTCACTTAGATATCTGCCCCCTTTTACCTCTCTCTCGGCTGCAAGAGAGGGAGATGCAAAGAGCTACAGGGGCGTCCTGAAGCAAGATGGAAGGAAGACACAAAGTAATGTGCTTCCTCTCCCCCCCCGAAAAAGGCACTTGCAGAGTAGAGCTTGCCTGAGATGTGGGTCAACATATTCCTCAGACTTCTCCTTGGTTAAGCTGCCATGTTTCCTCTAGTACTCCTACGAAGATGAGAGCTGTGAGCCCTGACCCATCAAACACAGCATAGGTTAACATACATCAGGTGCGCCTCCATCGCTAGCTCACAAGGAGGGCAATCAACTTTGATGTACCGGTACGCATGCATGGGCTGTGAAAATAGTTGTCCTCTCTTGACAATGACAAAGTCTATCTATCTATCTATCTATCTATCTATCTATCTATCTATCTATCTATCTATCTATCTATATTTATCTATCTAGCCAGAAAGCTCCACTCCAAGTGTTCTCTTTTTAATACATTTATTCAGACTGTGAGGCCATGTTTAATTTTGATCTTATCATAAAAGTGATCTCTAAAAAGAACCCCCCCGCCCCCTTCTTCCCACACACCCATGGGGGACAGACTCCAGTGGAGAGTACACAGGAATGAAAACAGGAGAAAAACATTAAGACAGTTTCAGCTGAACAGCAGGGTTCAAAAGCCCTCACAGAGTGAATGTACGCCACCTTTTTAACTATGCATGCTGCTTGGCATTTTATTGTCTTCTCCTGTCAGTCACAGAACTAAAAGAGATGCATTTCTACTATTTCTGGTCGAGCCAGTTGGTTGCCTAGGCGACACCTCGCAATATAATGTGATATCATTAGATAAGTGTCAGTACTTGTATCTGGTATCTGGATCTGGACTGGACTATTTGAACATTAGAAATATGGCACTTATTTTAAGTATGAATTCAAAGGGGCAATCTGGGATTGGTGTATCTATTTTGGATCCGTCTGGACTCCATCATAATATCACCATAGATTCTTGAAGGAAATAAATTATAAATGCCTCATGAGCTTAGTTTAGTCTTACAGCATAAGAACCCAACATATACGCTTGTTTTACTCCATTGTTTGTAAACAATGTAATTGGTAACAAAAACGGTTTAAAATATGGTTAAAACTATTATTTTGAGCTCATGGATTATCCTTGCATCACTAGCTCCATCTATGAATTTTAGAATGGTTACATTCCTCCAGCCCCACCCCTCAGCTGTTTATCCAAAAAATGTGGCGGGGAGACTTTGTTGTTTGAATTCCAGTGGAGGCATTCTTTGAATACAACATTCCTATAAGCAATGAAACATTTGCATTTATGGCAGTATTTAGGATTAACATAGATTTGGACTATTTTAACACATCCTTTTTTTCTTATTATTTGGAAGGCATTTAACATAAAGGTTCATTGAAAGGCCTGTCATAGCATTTTTATGCTTGTACTCAAACCTTTCACAGATCAGGCATACCTCCTTGAGCATCTCATTAGCAGAAAGCTAGAATCAGTGGTATGCAGATGACACACATCAGTAGCACATCACTTCAAGGTCTTGTTGTATCTCATTTATTAAGATGTCATATCTGAATCAGTTAACTTTGGATCACCTTGTTAAAACAGGAAGTATTTCTACAGGAAGTATTTTTACAATATCCTCTATCACTGTGTTCTGGCTTTAGTAAGACAATTCATTTGTGTGATTAAGTGGCCCAAGCAGCCTTCTCTGCACTGTTCATGTACACATACTGTACATACATGGAATGCATATTATATGTTTATAGAGTAAGAGTGAAGCAGTTTCTAGAGTTTTCTAGAGTCTGACTAAAAAATGTCAGTCAAAACAAATAAGATAATAGCCATTTCGAACAAAGAAGCTTAAAATACATTAGATTAAATACAACCAACTTCCCAAGGTTCTAAAAGAAAGAAGAACACTTAGAGGTGGCCTGCCTTGGTGAGTCAGTGAAAATGATAAAGAGTCCAACTTGGCAAGATTCAGCTCAGATTAACAGCCCAGAGAAACATACATCACTTTCTTCAGTGGCGGAGATAAAGGCTTACACAGGAAGTAATCTAACCCAGATAATCGACACAACATAGGACAACATGGCAGTCCCCCTTTTTGCTGCCTGTATTCCAGTGTACCCTCTTTGTTAATGTCTGTAGTTCCATCCATCCTTGTGTGCTGCTGGTCATCACCATTCCCCATTACTTCCCAGTCTGAAAGAGTGTGGCTGGATGGGGGCAAACAAACATATACACTCTTGGAAGAGCACACAAACTTTGTCAACAAAACTCAGTTTTGTTCAGATGTTTATGTTCAAAACACTACAACTGATCAGTTATAATATTATGTGCACCAAGATTGCTAATAAATAGGGGCTCTGGAATTGCTCAACTGCTGGGCATAACTAAATAACATTGGAAATCTATCAAAAAATATTTGTAAAATGTTGAACCATCCCTTTAAGTTAGCTGCAGATAGCAATGGTGAATATTGGCTTACAGTAATAGTGTTAATGGGGTGAACAGAACATTGTCCTTAGTGGAGCCCACTAAGCAGATACTGACAATTAGATACAGTAGATTGATGAAGAGTGAGTTTTACAATGGTGATGAGTTGATGCAGCCTAGGGTGCCACGGAGGCAGGCAAGGACCACAGAGTGTCAGTTGACATTTGCTGCCTTTAACGTCCTCAGCCGCTGCTCCAGAGTGCTTCATTATTAGTCAAAAGCTGTTAGAATTAGAATTCATGATATGCAGTGATGGATTTTTATTTTATTTTATCTGAATAAGTGAATTGTCCCTACAAGTGAATTGTCCCCAGGTAGAAATGAGGGTAGAAAGTGAATAACCTGTTGTCACTGTTTGGTTTGAAAGTGCACTTTTGCATTTAGTAATCAGTTATTTATCAATTAAATCCAAATGATTGTACTATCGACAGGGATGTGAGATAAGGAATAGGACTTATTTCGATGGAGAGGAATTATGTGCATATTGGTAATTTCTCTCATGCTAGATGGCACACTCAGTGACACATTTTTGTATTCTAAATATTGTAGTAAAGTTTGGAAATCTACAGGCCACAAATGCATTGATTTAAATGTTACATACATCTGAGTATGTACACTACACAATTGGTGGATCTGCAGAACGAAAATGTTGCCTTTTGTTGTTTTATGGTTGGTTTGGTGTCTGCTGCAACTGACAAGCATTTACATTCCACAAAAGATTTAATTTGCTGGAGATTTATTCAGTAGGCCTAGTCAGTCTTTGAAGAAATCCTTGACCTCAGGCGGTCAATCACAACAGAATAGCTTCAGAGTGGGTGGTAAACATTCATTACAGGTTTTAAGTGTGCATTCATGCCTGTCCCCTTAAAAAACACTCTCAAGTGTAGTATTTGTGGAATGAGTAGGTAGTTCAATGAAATCTTAAATCAGATTTTTTTTAAAAGATTGAAAAAAGAACATAGGGCCTTTCATTTATTTTAATATCAAACAATTGACGTGGCATCCTATCCAGTTCCTTTTGACACTGCTGGTCATCCATAAACAAAATAGTGTCAGATATCTAACATATCAGCCTCTTCCATGCTGCCTCCCGTCTAGAAGAGCATTTCTCTGGCACTTCACTTGTGATAAGGTCTGGAGCAGTGCCAATCTGGCAGCCTGGAGATTTAAACCCTAGACCGTGTCTCACCACTTAAAGATCAAATGTTTGAAATTATTTCACAGCAGTTAGAGAGACCAAGGTTGGTTTTATTAGAAGTGAAAGCTGGTGAAGAACAGAAGATTTAGTGAATTGCCCATATTTGAGAGAATTAAATATATTCACAAAGGGGTCCTCCAATATCCTTGGACAGCCGTTCTTTATTCCAGCCTAGGGCTTTTAATCTGATGGTGCTTTTCCACCAGGACTGGGTCCCACTCAAGTCTTTTTCAAATGCTATTAGGTATAATAATACAGTTGAACATCATTATTTTGTTACATAATTTTGACTTTAGACAAATTGTACCTCTTGACGATAACCCAAAGCATTCAAAACTTGTGGCCATGATACCTGCGCCCTAAACTTGGTAGGAATAAGACAAATAGTCCACACCAAACATTACCGCTCAATTATCCATTATGGAGACAAAAGGGTTCTTAAGGCACAGTAGAAATAGCAATTATGAATTATCAAAAAAGTTTAATTCTTGCTCTGATTCACCAAATGTGGTTAAGGCCAGCCTCTCTTATTGTATTTGTCTCCTAAGAGAAGTCCCCCAGCTGGCTCTGTAATTCAGCATCAAAGACAATTTTTGATCTGAGAATAGGTACATCATTTCTGGGGCATGAGTAGAAAATCCTCGTATTGAACTGTTAAATCCATAGAGTTCATTCATTATACATCCATAAACACTTTGTATGTTTTGCATAGTGGTAAGTGAGGTACAGTAGGTAATGGGGCACTCACATTCCCATTATTGAACAAAATCAGTGGAATAATGAGACATGGTGGAGAACAACTCAACTGGAGAACAACTCATGTGTCAGTGCTTCAAACTTTAAGGCCATTGGGAGAGTGCAACGAGAAATCTACTTGAACATATTGTGTGATTGTTGTTCATGTTGATATGTTGTTCCTGTTGCTCCTCCTTAGGGGCTAAATATTTTGTTTAAAAATAACTTATTCCGTGTTACAATCCATGCAAGGCTAACACCTTAATCTGTTGGTTTCTTTCATACATGCTGCTATGAAATGTCATGCTGTATACCGGTAGTCATATTTGTAATGCACTCGGAAAAATAAATAAATAAATTCTAATTTAAGGCAAAAGATGCACAAAGTTACCATAACGTTCAAGTATAAACATTCCATGGTATTGAAGATTCAGATGGAGTTTATTCAGTGTGAGTAATGTACATTTTACAATTCAACACATACATGAGCATCTTAGAACCATCATAGAACCATGCTGAAAACTGGCACAACATACTGTACATGTACACATGCATGAACGATTCAAAGACAAATTGGTAATGCTTTTTTAGTAACTTGGAACTTTTTTAAACTAAGAACTTTATAATATAATTGCAATGGCTCTGTTTAACAGCATACCGTCATGATTATCCTTGTTCACAGCAAATAGGCTACTGCGCATACAGGGACTGCCATGTGTAATGAATAACGAATGCATCATTATAACGGTTAATATTCTAATTCATAAATCTATCTGGGTAAATAGTCATTTATGCAATGGAGCATTACAACTTGTGTCATATGTAGCTTGAGATCTCTTACTACAGAACAAGCAGAAAGACCATTTTATTCAGTCAAACAACGTCAAAACAAAATAAAGGCGGAGAGTGTTGGATCCCAAGAGGTTGCTGCTCCTGAAGTGCTTTTCCTCCTAGAATGATAGTGATGGTTAACATGCCTGGTGATTCAGTACAGAGAATGAAAAGGATGAGGATTTAGCAAACCCTCTCAAAACAGGACCAAAGGGCATTTATCTTTGTAAAGTGGCTGTGAATGATAAAAATTGGCTCTACCTATCTCCTGACCAGAATAACCCTTAAGGACAGCCCCTATCTGGATTCAGACAGGAAGGGGGGAAATCCTCAATTGGATCACACAAAAGGGAAAGGCTTTCTCTACATTGTGTCATGAATATAAGAGATAAGCGAGCTTATGTTGTGTTGGTTTGACTGTGTGTACTGTATCAGTAGGTTGAGTGCATGTAACTACTAGTCCACACTTATAATGCATTATTAAGTGTACCAATGCTGTTCCAAGAGTCTATAAAATATTGTACTATGTGACATTACTTAATCTGACCTGCAGCACAACATAACAACCAAATAAAATAACTTGATTAATAAACCAAATTTGGTTTGAATATTAGAAAACAAGCTTTGTTGGAAAAACACTTCAACAGTGGAAAAAAACCCTTGTGGTCATATTGTGTCAACAAAAAGCTATGCAGCAACAGGATGTGATGTCAGAGAAAGGGCATCAGAAAGCCAGACAGTAGTAGGACACACCTGATGGGGGATCAACCACAGAGACTGCACTGTAATTGCTCACTACTGTTGCCTGAGATTTGAAAAACCTTCACATTAATAATGGTATAATTCAGACATATAACATGACTTGAAATCACTCTTTAACATCTTGACCATAGGTCACTTATGTCAGTCACTTACATCTTATCACATACTCGGCCAGTTTAATAATAGTTAATAGTGCTAAATGGTACATTTCCATGATAAATCGGTAGCCATCAAGGAATGAGATGACATGATGAAGAATGTTCAGCAAAGAATGCCCCACCCCCTCCCCCAAATAAAGTTATTTCTAATATCTGGTGTTGTGATGTTACATTGTGTTTGTATACAAGACTATGCACACAATTGCTGCTATTAGAAAAACATAGCATATGTACGTTTTCAAGTTTTGCAGCCAGAAAGTACAGAATAGTGCAAAACGACATGTTCCACTTTTAAAAATCATACTGTTCGCTAGCCCCCCCAAAGCTAACCCACCAAAACAGAGACAGTGGTTTACTTAATTAACGTAAAACAAATGAGTTCTTATGTCTGATACACTGTTAGAGATCTACCATGACCACATCATCCAGCAAACCACAAGCTCAGTGTGAGTGGGGCAGCGCTCCTTCAGAGAACCCGAGTTACATTTGTAACCTTTAGCTGTCTTTCAGTCGACTCAGTTCGACCCCTCACTATGGGACCCTGCAAAACCCCCAGATTATCTTGTCTGAATGCAAACCTGTAGGGATACAAGAATGTATCCCTATACATAACACAGTCGCTGTTTGGTCTGTGCCAACTTTGAATGTCGAGTTGAACTGCAGGATTCCAATAGATACAACCTAATACCTCCGGAGAATCGTAGGATTCTCAGTAGAACAGTTAAATTAAGTTATAAAGTATAACAAAAAGAATATGACCACAGTACGCTTCGTACAGTCAGTGAGTGTCACTGGCCTGCACCAGTCCTGATTGAATAGGTGTCTTCAGTGAAAGGTACACAAGAGTGTGTGTGGTGAGGGGTTGAAGAGTTGACTGAAAGTGAAGTCGTTTTTTTTTTTTTTTTTTTTACTGTGTGATGTTAAACACAGTTGCCTATGCACTTTTGAGATGAGACCATCCTCAGTTATGAACGTCTCTCAAGTAAAAGGCAAAACTCCCCCATGGACAGTTAAACAAAAGCACACTGAGTGTATATTTATGGACTAGAGAGAGTGTGTATATGTATGCACTAGACAGCACTCAGAGTACGAAGTTCCTCAGTGAAATACGCAGAGATGACCAACCCTTACCAAAGTGGGTGATAATTGGTGGACTCTGCACACAGGTTTTCCAATCCATATTAATGTATCTATTTCTGTTTTTATGTGCGTTTGGGAGAAGATTCCACTCCCTCACCTAGGTGCAAGACAGCGCACTCTAATTAGCATTACAAGATGCCCTCACTTCATCAGCCCTGCTGTACATGGCCTGGCTCCACTACCATCTGACCCCCACAGATGGCTTATTGACATTCGTATATGAATTCAGATGTTCATCCGTACAAATCTGCATCTTTAGTGTCAAATGATATGCTCTATGAACACTGAATGCTTGTAATTCAAGGTAATGCATAAGTTAATGGAAGGAAGAGAAAAGTAATGAAGGAAACTACATACCTTTCATCTTCACTTTTCAAGGGTACTGCTCGGAACCCAGACATCAACTCTAATGGAATATAGATTACTTCTATTGAAGTGCAAAGACAGGATTTTCTTGAATTAATTCTAACAAGCAGTATACTGTAGGTAACTTAACCATCTATCACCATCTAGTGTGGAATTAAACCTTGAATCCGAGTGGATTTCCCCTGATAGTAAAATGTATTTCATTGGAAAATGTTTAAGGGTGATCAGAGCAAACTTATTTGGATGATGAACTAATGAGACATCAATGTAAGATAGCAATATGAGACACTGTAGCAAAAAGACAAAACGTTAGACAACAGGGTTAACAGGTGACTACAACAAATCACAGGGAAAGATATAGTCAAAGTTAATGATTTGCCTTGAGCAAAAAGTTCACAATAACCATTTAGGCTTTTTTGGTTTTATCTGTCCAACAGGTTGTGCTACGGAGACCAGCGTAATCTTACCCACTTGCGGGGAGGTAGTTCCCCTGAACTGTCGAACAGCCGATGAGAAGAGACAAATAAATGACTCCCTCCTTCATCACAGATGGGTATTGCACATAATGCACGTCAATGCCTGTCTGGGGAGGCCGAATAAAACTGATTCACGTTGCCGGGAAGAGGTGGAAGCAACGACAAGCTGATTCATGCTAACAGGATGAAGAAGGCCTCCTAAAAACTGGAAGACAACAGCATTTTGTCTCTTTACAAAATGTGAGACTGAGTTTTCTGCCAGGCCTGAGGATAGAGCTTAAATACTGAGTGGCACTAACAGATTAATCACTGGGAATTGGCCGAGTACAAGACACACTTAAGATTCAGTTGGGGGGGGGGGGGGACTTTTGGCAGAGTAGAATAAAAAAACAAAAAAAAACAATTTAATTGATCTCTCCAAATATCCATCCAGGACCCAAGTATGTGGTTGAAGATGGAGAGATATTTCAAGGTCTTAACCTCAATAGCAGCCTTGCGTTCCGAAGATAAGCTCCATTTGCTGAGAGTGAAGTCTGTAAAATCATTAAGGATTTTTTCTACAGATCATTTTTATTACACTTCCTGTTTGGTGGTGATGGCACAATTTCTATGATGAGTCACTTGTTAAAACGTGATGATAAAAATGAATCTCCTTGAATGTCCTTCATCCTCAATCTTAGCTAATCCTCTAACAGATGAAAAGGGAACCAAATGTCTTGTTCCCCAAATTAACTGAAGGAATGCCTATGAACTTTGTTATTTCCTCTCTGATATGGAACACATAAGATTAATCTTCTAAAGCTAACAAAATGACCTAATGATGACTTACCAGATAGCATAATTAGTAATGTTGTAGTAGTGTTTCATCTAAATCACAGGTATTTTGTTGAATTGATTGATTGAACTAATTGATTGAATTTGGTTCAATCACAGCTGGAAACAAAGATGTGCAACTCTTGGAGGCCGCTAACTGGAGTTGAGAAACCTGAGCCTTGATTGAGAAGGGGGCATCTGAGCTGTGAAGTGGTGGGTATAGAGTGGGAGCCAGTAGCACTAGATTCAAGGCAATGATTTATGAGACAGTGCCTGAGGACCTCAGCCCGAAGATATATTGGACAATACCAAGAGTAATGTGCATAACCTCAGCAAGTGTAACAACGTTTGATTTAGAGAAGATAAACATAAGATGAATATCTTCGACTCTGGAGGGCTGAGGCGTTGATGATGACTACAATAATGATGTTGTCGGTACATTTCTACCTCCACCATCGAAAACAAATCTACAAAATCAAGTGATAAATCATGCTATAGAAGTTCAATGTCCAAACTACATCTACCTAATTTCGAGAGAGATTATATTAGACCTAATATTCGATGTTTGGTAAATATTGTTTTAAAAGACTCTAAAAACAGTTAATAAAAGTGACCATTCTGAGTTGGAGGACACAGCCAAGGGGAAAGCTGCATTTGACTGAATTGTGCTACCAAAGGACACAAATCAGTAATCCCCACACATTCTAGTTCAATATGAATGAAAGAGCATTAGCCGTACTGAGCATCTGTCTGTCACATTCTCTTTGATGTGCACTCGTGATTAAAATCACATTTAGCTCATTTGCTTTCGTGCTCTCTCGACAATTCAAACCGCACCACTATTCATGTACAAAAGCTGACTACTATTCAGAGAGAATAAAGCAAAAAGCAGCAGCTAAAATAAGTCATGCAACAATACGAATTATGCAATGGATAATAGAAATCCATGGCACACACCATGGCATAAAAATGTTCAGACTATTCTTTCATAAACAACATAAGTATAGCAACCACTTTTATTCTCAGTGACACTTACTGTAGATTAAGGTTGCTACTCCATCCTGCTCCAACGTTTGCAGGAAAAGTGCTATACAAATAAAGGTTATTATTATTATTATTATTAAAAGTAAGTGTTGTTGCAAAATTAAGCAGTTCTGGGGGCCGTTCCACTAAAGTGGATTAGTATATCGGCGATTGAAATAAATCAGGCGATCAGGCAACTCGGGATTGGAATTCAAGCCTCAGGTGATTCCTCGAACGAGGATCAGCTTTGTGTCATCAGTGTTCACAGAAGACCGGCTTAGAAATCCTCGATATGGGCGTGTGGCCGAAGATATAAAGAGCCCAGAAGAGCCGATAGTCGAAATGAAGATACTCCACTCTGCAGGGGTTCTACATTTGCGCAGCATTCCGAATTATTGATCTTTATGAAGACGGAAAAATAAGATGTAAAATAGTGCAATACTGCCGCAATTAACAAGGCGAGGGAAATGGTTTGGCAAGAAATTGCTGACCGATTAAATGCGTAGGTCATACTAGCCCCAGTTATTGTTATATGTTCATATTTTAATAAATTCATATTTACTACTGTGGTGATATCAGCAGCAGGCTACAAGCTGTCATATCGTCACAATGGCCTAGTGGTAACGACTGCTGCCATAGTTTTTATTCGTCATTTTAAATCGGTGGTTCGAATCCCTCTTCAGACACACTTTTTACTGCATTTCGTTGTCTGAATC
This sequence comes from Nansenia antarctica, assembly GCF_963989245.1. Taxonomy (NCBI): domain Eukaryota; kingdom Metazoa; phylum Chordata; class Actinopteri; order Argentiniformes; family Microstomatidae; genus Nansenia; species Nansenia antarctica. Next base: position 46,417,927 of record NC_137688.1, on the reverse strand, counting down.
TAATCTAAAATCTCATCTAAAAAAGTATGTAGGCTATAAAATTATGGTGCAGGCTAATTTACAAGAACTGACACGATTACAATGGTGTTTGAAGCCTTTGCATGAAGGTTTCGGTTAAATGTAAAAAAAAAAAAAAAGAATCACTAAAATCAAGTCCCGAACTCGCAACCTTCAGAACTCTAGCTGGTTGCCTTAACCACTGCGCCAGCCAGACCGCTGTGATAAAAGCAATGCAAGTTGATAGACATACCTATTCATTTTATTTTATCTTTTACACTTTTTAAATTATTTATCTATCGATCTATCTATCACACTTTCAAAATATCAGGTTATCTATCACACAATCAAACTATCTATCTATCGATCGATCACACTTTCAAATTATCAAATTATCTATCTATCACACAGTCAAACTATCTATCTATCTATCTCGTGTGAAGTGGGAACTAATATTTCCTAAAAGACACTTGAGGAACTGTCGTTCGGGATGTAGTTTCCGCCTGTGAGCCTTTTTTGACGCACGCATTACCTTAGCCAGCCTGTAAGTCTGCTCGGGACCAGAATTACTCAGAAGGATATGTTGCATAGCAACCAAGCAGCAAATTATTTGAGCCACATTGATGGAACCGACCGCAAGCTTATTTAAACCTGGATCAGAGTTAATCGCTTGGATCAGAGTTAATCTCGCTTAGTGGAACGGCCCCCTGTTCTCTACAGAAACACAATTTGTGAGTGTTTTAGTCATGCTGTATATCTCTAGTAGATTCAACTGTAAAAGTACCCAGATGTATCTTAATATATTTAAACAATATAGTATACCACTTTACCTTTCAAAATACTTAATACAAAGACGTATCCTTACCCATGCCAAAAAAATGCAAATATAGTGTTTCGCCTTCACTACACTCTGTACTGTATAATCACTTTGTTAAATTATTCTGCAGTATACTTTTAAATTGGGGATATTTGGTAGACCAGTGAGCTGGGAAAGTAGGTTAGTTTAGAACATGTACTGTAGTTATTTCTCTCTTACAGTATGAAGATGGTACTTGATGAAGCATGATACGGTTACCCACACTCACCCAACACTTTATTACGAATACTCTACTAATACTGAGTAGGGCCTCCCTTTGCTCTCAAAACAACCTCAATTCTTCATGGCATTGATTCCACAAGATGTTGAAACATACTTTGAGATGCTGGTCCATGATGACATGATTGCATCACATAACAAAAAAACTACGATTTTTCAGGTGCACTTTCAAGCTGTCAATCTCCCGTTCTACCACATCCCAAAGGTGTTCTATTGGATTCAGATCTGGTGACTGGGAAAGCCAGTGAAGAACCCTTTCAAGTTTCAAGTAAAGTCACATTACACAAGAGTAAGAGAATATGTAGGAGCCAAATGGATATTATTGAATGCTATTGAGTAATGATGATGATGATTGAATGAAATATGAATGATTGCATGAACTATTAGAATATGATGTTGTATGATGGCTCCCCCCTAGTGCCCATTGGTCTGAACTGTGTCAGGGAAATTGTTTAAATGGCAGGAAGTGAGGCTAGCAGGAAGGAGTCTTGGCAGGCCTGGGTAAGGGTACAGTTTTTTTTTACCACAACACACAACTAGAGGAAAGAGTCTGTTTTACAACCCCAAATAGAATCTAGGGGATGTGGGAAGCAACAATATGATAAACCGGGGGAACAAGAACCAGAGGTCGACTATCGAATATAAAGAAAACAAGATTTATTGTACAAAGGTAACAAAAACAGGTTTCCGTGAAACACTTACGCTGAAAACTACTATCTATATTTAAAAAAAGAGAGCGAATTAATATAATACTAAGGAGGATAAGGTAAATTAAATAACTGGCCAAGTGGTAAACAATTAACTAAGATTAATGCAAACGAGCCTAAGTGATACACAACACTAACAAACACAACCTACAGACCTGGGGGCCGTTCCACTATAGGTGGCTTAGTATATCGGCGATTGAAATAAATGCGGCGATCAGGCAACTCGGGATTGGAATTCAAGCCTCAGGTGATTCCTCGAACGAGGATCAGCCTTGTGTCATCAGTGTTCACAGAAGACAGGCTTACAAATCTTCGATATGGGCGCGTGCAGGCAGACATAAAGAGCCCCGAAGAGTCGATCTGTCGAAATGAAGATACTCCACTCTGCAGGGGTCCTACATTTGCGCAGCATTCCGAATTATTGATTTTTATGACGGAAAAATAAGATGTCAAATAGTGCAATACTGCCGCAATTAACAAGGCGAGGGAAATGGTTTGGCAAGAACTTGCTGACCGATTAAATGCGTAGGTCATACTAGCCCTAGTTATTGTTATATGTTCATATTTTAATAAAAATTATAAAATGATGGTGCAGGCTAATTTACAAGAACTGACACGATTACAATGGTGTTTGAAGCCTTTCTGAGTAAATTATGTTCTTAAACTAGACCCTGGATTTGGCATAGATTATTCTTTTTTTACGATTACTGATGGATAGATGATCACTTAGACAGATATATATATATATATATATATATATATATATATATATATATATATATATATATGGATGTGCGTCAAAACCCCTGCCTTGCCTGGATGGTGGCTACTAAATTGTTAGAAGCCACTACAGAATAAAATTCTTAGGCTTTGGTTCTTTACATTGCAGCATAAGACAATAAGGCAATAGGCATAATATAAATATTAATAATATAATAAACCCTGAACTCATTGTCATGTTCATGAAACCAGTTTGAGACGACTTTTGCTTTGTGACATGGTGCATTATCATGCCTGAAATAGCCATTAGAAGATTTGGCCCAATCCCAATTCACCCCTTCTGTCTCACGCTGCTGGTGCGAAATGTTCACCCTGGTCGCAGCATTCACTACACAGCAGCAGGAATTGGTTGGGCTAGACAACTTGTCTGGCCTCATGTGGTATGAGACTGTAATCCATTATCTGGAAGACAATAGGATAGGGGAGGGGACTGACAAACCAACTCAAAAACAAACCAGAAGCCAGAAATGCTGGAAGGTTGGGCTTGGGGCTAGCATCCCCAACCCGTAAAACCCCAAAAATCCCAAAGTCTTGGTAAGGAAGACACTTCAGCGTCTTGGTAAGGAAAGGGTAAGGAAGACACTTCAGCTAAAGAGAAAATGACGACGTACGTCGGTGCGGTTCGTCCGAAGCTTCTGACCCCTAGACGATCCACCAACATAGCAACATGTTGGACCACGTATGCAGGAGAAAAGACAGTAGTAATAGCAGAGGAGATGAGGAGGTACAGACTATCTTTCCTTGGTCTGGGTGAAACCAGATGGCTCCAGTCAGGGCAGGTCAAGCTAGTGGGCAGGAAGAGTCCATACTGTACTCCGAGCACCCAGAAGACTGCACCACATACAGAAGGAGTAACGTTCATGCTTTCCAAAGAAGCACAGAGGGCCCTTATAAGCTGGGAACCCATCAACTCAAGGATCATCACAGCTAAATTCCATACTATGCATAAGAAAATACGCTACGCACCAACAACGCAGACGATGAAACTAAGGAACACTTCTACAACCAACTTTATCACATACTCCAGGCCAAGAAAGGAAGGAACATCATGATTCCGATGGGAGACATGAATGCAAAGATAGGAGGAAACAATAATGGCTATGGACTGATAATAGGAAGATAAGAACTAGTAACCATGAAAGAAAATGGAGAAAGATTTGTAGTGGCTTGTGCAGACAACAACTTGGTCATCGGTGGGTCGATTTTCTCACATAAGGACATCCATAAAGCAACTTGGGTTTCTGCTGACCATACAACAGAAAATCAAATTCAAGAGGAGCTGATGCTGGATCTGATCATCACCTTGTTATAGCAAGGATCCAGCTGAAATTTAAATTGAGTCAAATTCAATATACAGCAATTTCAGGATATAGGTACATTGGAACTCTATCAAGCCACATTACACAACCGGTTCAAAGCACTATAAGTACTACAAAACCAAGAAACACACACGGAGGATCGGAGGAGGATGTCAAAGCCAGAATTGGAAAAGCAAGGATAAGATTTAATATAAACAAAATCTGGAAAACAAAAAACCTATCACTCAAGACCAAACAACTCAAATGTCAAATCCACTTTACTTTACGGATCTGAAACCTGGAAGACAACCACCAACATACTCAACAAACTACAGACATTCATTAACTGCTGCCTGAGATGCCTCCTGGGAATCTACTGGCCCAATACCATCTCAAACAGCAACCTGTGGGAACTCACCAAACAAGAAACAATAGAGGAAACAATCAGGAGGATAAAATGGAACTGGATAGGCCACACACAAGACAAATCAATCGCAAAGTAGGCTCTAACATGAAACCCACAAGGGAGAAGGAAGAAAGGAAGACCTAGAACCACCTGGAGAAGAACCACAGAACAGGAGATGAAGGCGGAAGGGCTGTCATGGTAACCACTGGATCGGAGAGGATGGAGGGGTTTCATCGATGGCCTATGTTCCCTAGGGAATTTAAAGGCCTAAGTAAGTAGAAAAAGCAATTCACCACTTGGCCCTACCCCTCCGTTTTGCGCGTTCACATGTAGGGGTAGGGTGTCCCAATTCTTGTTGGCATAGAGGGACAGGGCGAAGTTGTAGGGCTATTTAAGTTTTTTCAGAGGCACACTCCAAAGCAAGGGTTAAAATCGAGTGTTGAAATCTCCCAGAATGCCTTGCGAATCATCGGCAAGATAATGGCAAACACAGAAATGTAATTATTTTTTCTTTTTTAATAACGATTTTTAAAATGACGAGAACCATCGTATTATCTTCGTTTAATGTCATAAAATCAAATCAAAATCAAATCTAATTTTATTTGTATAGCGCATTTCTCACAAGATGCGACTCAATGCGCTTTACATACTGACAGAGCCGCAAGCAGACAAAAGTAAAAACCTGTACACTGTGTAGCCAGGAATATTCCCTTGCAGCCCTCTACTCATAGAGCGACTACTACCAGTTTGCCTACCAGCACACAGCGGTGGACCCCACACCCCCCCCATCACTAGTATGTATCACTAGTAAGTTGCATTTTCCCCCTTTGATGGTATAACACCCAAAATGTTACTAAAGCTGAAGTTGCACTTGTTACTGTAGTTTATTTGTACTTAAACACACACACATGCATGGATTGTATATGATATGGGCCTGTCTGTGGGGGAGTGTTGTGGAATGGCTCTTGTGGTCTGTGACCTGCCCCTTGACTTAAGGCCAGGTGACATCATATTGGGCTCTCCCCTTTTCACCCATTGACCATCTCTAGTGAAGGTGATAGGCTATGGTCTGGGGTAGATATTTGCATATGACATGAAAAGGACAGCACAAGGGCAGATCTCGCTCTCTTCTCTCCCACCTCTTGACCAAGCAGCTCCCCCCCCCCCCCCTCTCTCTCTCTCTCTCTCTCTCTCAGGCCGCTCCTCTCAGGCCCTCTCTCTCTCTCTGTGCCTGACCCAGCAGCTCCTCTCTGTCCCCCTCCCCCTCTCTCTCTCTCTCTCTCTCTCTCTCTCTCTCTCTCTCTCTCTCTCTCTCTCTCTCTCTCTCAGGCCGCTCCTCTCAGGCCCTCTCTCTCTCTCTGTGCCTGACCCAGCAGCTCCTCTCTGTCCCCCTCCCCCTCTCTCTGCTCTCTCCCTCTCTTTCTGCCAGACCAGCGTCCAGTTTTGATGTCTGTATACTTTTGTATTTTGAATAAATGGTCTTAACCTGCTCAATAACTATTCTTCATTTTAGTAGCCAACAGGTTAGAAATATACAACAGATGGCGAGCCTGAATCCCGGAGGTCTATAAAGAGGAATCTACGTTTGAAAACTTAAGCTGAAACCACGGCTCTGAAGACGGTAAGAATTAAAATAGCGCTATTTTCTGTTTAAACCGCTAGGGGCGCGTGTGCAACAGCTGGGTTTTCAAGCATTTTCTTTGAGACTAAAACAACCTTCAACTTTAAGGTTTAAAGTAAAGTAACTTGTTGGAAAAGGAAACACATCTTTCATATTCTTTAAACTGGGGGTGAGAGCCGGGTTAAGAAGCCCGTATTTGAAAATATACGATTTGATTTGTAAGGTATTTGTAAATGAGTGATTTGATTTGCATGGTGTTATGGAATATCGTGTATGTGTGTAAAATTCGGTATTAGAGGAAGACGTACTCTAATAGTGTCTATATGAAAAAGTGTAGACTGCCAGAAACAAACTGATAAAGGCATTTTGAAGTGGACTGGTATATTACTGATATACGTGTATTAGATCAGAGAAAATTCTGATGAGTGTATTAATGTGTTAATGTTAAGGGGATACGTATTTCTAATTTGATAAAGTGTAACTGGATTATGAAGTCTGTTTTGTAAGTAAGAGCATTATTTGAAGTAGATTAAGAAATCAATTCTTCAGAACTGTGTCATAGAATCCATTCTTAGACGCCATTGTCCTTTGTCCGGAGAAAAGACACGCGCAGAGACGCGGACACACAGAAGCCTTTAGATATCTCTGTGAAGGAACAGTGAAAAGCATATGAGTATTTGAATAAGATTTGGTTTGGTAACTAATAGTTTAACTGCATTGAAAGATAATCTTGAAATTGTTGTGTCGTGGAGAATGTAATTTGTTTGTGAAAACAAAGTTGTGTTAAGTTATTGATTAAGGCGAAAACAGAGGGCGCGGTTTTCCCCAGAGGTTAGACAAAGGGTTGTTAAATTGACCCCCCTGCTTTCTGCCCTCTGGCCTTTTCACACATCAGGCTACAAACACGCGGTGGTTTTTCAAGGAAAACGGGTTGTAAAGCCCCCCTCTTCTTGCCTCTGCAAAAGCAAACAAACACTCCTTTAGAAAGCATTCCTTTAGAAAGGAACCTGACTTTGATTAATTACATTACTTATTTCTTACAGATAAAGTTAAATTCATTTCACATAGTTTGTTAAAAGTAAAGATAGATTGTGGGCTTTTGATAGATTCAAAGGAAAAGAGGCCAGTCGTTCTGTGAGACATCTGTTTTCTGAGCAGAACACAGGAAGATTTATGACCATTGATAAAACGGCTCTGTGACTCTCGGTCTGCCTGTTTGCATAGAATGTTGACAGAGATCTGTAGAGAACATTTATAGAATGATGTTTGTAAATGACTGTTGAATATTACATTACTTGTTTAAATACTAATTGATTGAATTAATTATTCAGATCATTTCATTGTCTGTTTCACAAAACAATTGATTGATTCCACAGGTTTGGTCAAATGTCTGTGACTGTCTAATGAAAACTATTCTGAATAACCATTCATTTCTTTCACTTAATAGTTGATTTATTTACAGATTGTAATTAATATTTGTAAGTTACTTTTCAGCATATTGTGATCGCTGAAACATTGTGTTTAATAGGAGAAAAATAATAGGTTGTGACTTGAGATCACGACAGGGTGTTTTGAAGCAATCGATACCCAAGTCGGTTGCTTGGCGCCATCTGCTGGACAAAACACGACAAGACATTTTTAAAACATTGGCTCTGTAAGATGATGAATGGTTCATTGATGGATGGTTGTAAATGATTGTTATATATTACATTACTTTAATTAATTTAATTAATTACTCAGATTGTAATTAATAATTAATCATTCATTCCTTCCCAATAACAAGTCGATTTCTTTACAGATTGTAATTAATAATTAATCATTCATTCCTTCCAAATAACAAGTCGATTTCTTTACAGGTTATAATTAATATTTGTAATTTACATCTTTTATTTTAGTTAGGTCATGTCCACAGCTTTTGATTAGGAATAACAGAATAGTTTGTATTGATAATTAAGCAGTAAAAGGGTTTTTGTAAATCAGTGAATACTTAGGTGTTGACCAGCCTTTGTGATTTAATAATTGTGTTGACCAGAACTGTAATTAGTATTGAATGAGTAATTAAGTGACACATATTCATAAACAATTAGGAAACACATTTAAGTATAAAGTACTTACACAGATATTAGATTTAAGTTAATACTGCACTGACATACACAAGAGGCAAATCTGTTGTTCTGAGTTGTAGTGATTCTGTGTGGACAGCTAATACAGTTAAAAGTTAGACTAGCATCTGTTTAGCAGATACGGCAAAAGAAGGTGGGCTGTAAGAAAAGTACACCTTATAGAATATTTTCAGCATATTGAGCAGTATAAATCAATCAGCTTAACATGGGAGCCGAATCCAGTAAGATGGTAAAGGCTGTTAACACAGATTGTGGAATATTGGCAACTTTATCTCCTATGGCTATAGTGGAAAAAATGAATCCTCTTGTTAGGGAAATTAGCAAAATGTCAACGAAATGGAATAGTCGTTGGGTAGACATTGAACAGCCGTGGCCGAAAGAGGGCACCTTTGACTTACAATTAATTGCAACATTGGAGATACTTATCAATGTACACAAGGCAAATCAGAAAGGGAAAGATAGGTCAGAGAAACGCAAGTTAGAATTAGACATCTTAGACCTCTTTAAGGTAGAGGGGCAGAAAGTAGCATCAGCTTGGAATGAGAAAACAGCTCACATGAATCCAGAAAAGAAAAATGAATTGGCCAGAACACTGGAACAGAAATTGAACATTCCATTCACAAACATGTGTCCAGTCTCCAGTCCCCCTCCATATGCTAAGGCAATGGAGGACCATTCCCAGAAGAAGAAGAAGGAGCCAAGGGGAAAAGGGGACGACAGGAGTGACGAGGAAGATGACAGCGAAGATGGCAGTGAAGACTCAAGTGATGACGACAATGCTGATGAAGGCTACAACGCTCAGGTCAGGAAGATGATAGCCACAGCCGAAAGGAAAGGTGGGAGAAGACGCCGAGAGAAAGCGGAAAGAGAGGAAGAAAGACACCTCAGATGGCTGAAGGAGCAACGAGAAAGGGAGGAAGAGGAAGATTGTCATCGAATGTCATCAAATACATTAAAGAACTGTCCAGTGCTGATTCGGGGTAACCAGATGGAATATCGTCCTTGGAATCATACAGATCTGTCAGAAGTGATAGAAAAACTCCCAGTCCTGGAAGATGGTGGCCACCCCTGGACGACGGAAGTCGACGTGAGACTGACAGGAACGCACGCTGCAATGGGAGACCTGAAAAGACTCTTAGCTACCATTACAGGATTGGACACCATGCAGGAAATATTGATGAAGGCAGGACTTCATAGATATATCGATACATCCATTTATGACCCAGAGCTCTTCGCAGCAAACAGAGGCAGGCTGTGGAAGGCAATCAGAGAGACTTACCCTACTCACATTCACCCAGACAATATCATTGTGAAGCCACTGGGGGGAGATGAGAATCCCAGGGGTTTTGTTGCCCGTGTGCACTCTCAATGGAGAAGTGTGACAGGGAAGGACGCTGAAGATAACCCCTTAGAAAAATCCATAATCAGGGAAAAAATACAAGAAGGGCTTCCTACCCCAGTTAAGGATAAGCTAGCAGAAGTGGTGGGGCTACGACACATGAACAAAGCTGTTTATATAGACCACGTAGCTCATCAAGTTGAGTTATATCGAAAGAATATTCAGATACAGAAGACACAAGACGAAGAGTCACTCAGAATATTGACTCATGTGCAATTGACTGAAAGCGAGAGGAACATAGAGGGAGTGCAGGCTTTAGCCCCACAGCAACAGCCACCTGGAGTGCAGACTGCTACTTACCAGTCCTACTCACAGGGGCCACAAGGGGGGTATCCTGCTACTTACCAGTCCTACCCACAGGGGCCACAAGGGGGGTATCCATACCCACAAGGGCCACCAGGGGTGCAAGTGGTTCCATACCAGCCATACAACCAGCCTGGCCAAGGACCACCACAAGAGGGATGGACCGCAGCAGGGAAGAAGATGCTAGGACCATGTTTCCAATGCGACCAGAATGGACATCTAGCCTGTACCTGCTACAACAGGCCCCAGGGGGGCGCAGGGGGGAGCCAAGGAGGAGGATATTGGCCTCCTGCTACACCTGCTCCAGGAGTGATGAACCCTTACGGAGGCCCAGCAGCTGGCCTATAGGGGTGCCCGGAAGATCCGAGTGGGAGGTGCCAGCTGGTGGTGACAAAGAAGCCTGAAGACGCCACGCACCTTCCTATGTCTGGAGAATATGTGAAGACAATCGGATTTGAGGGAATTAAACAGCTGATTCCTACAACTGAGCTTGTAGATTTAGAGTACAAGGGACAGAGAGCAACTCTGTCAACACTTGTGTCAGAACACACGCCAACAGGGCTGCTAGGGAGAGATGCTCAATGCCAATTGAACTGTACAGTAAAATGCACACCTGACGGCTGTCAGGTGACGATGCCATCCGGTGCTCAGATTCCATCGACAGCCAGAGTGATGAAGCATAGAACAGACCTACAAGCTTTGCCTTTAAAGGGAGCTGATATAGAATATTGGGTTGATGGGTCTTGTTACCGGGTAGGAGAAACTTTGTGCGCTGGGTATTCCTTAGTTAAAGCACAGAATTCAAAGTTTATTGTAGAACAGGCTGAGGCAGTTCCTCAGCCTTGCTCAGCTCAGTTGGCTGAGTTGATTGCCCTCACAGAAGCATGCAACTTGGGAACCGGACGGAGAGTGACAGTGTACACCGACTCTGCCTATGCACATAATGTTTGTCATTTTAATGGAGCTGTATGGAGGGGGCGGGGTTTTAAGAGAACTGATGGTACGCCTATACAGCATCACGCACAGATCATGAAGCTGTTACAGGCCATGATGAAGCCAAAGGAATTAGCCATAGTGAAGTGTGCCGCACACAGGTCTGACTCATCACATGTCACACAAGGTAACAGGGCTGCAGAGGATGCAGCCAAAGCCATTACAGGAGCAGACAAGGCAGGTAAAGGTCTTCTGGTCGCACATGAAATGCAATTACAGGGCATGGTCACACTTGAGGATTTATTGATGTTACAGAGTAGAGAAACTACGTTAGACAAGAACGTTTGGCTAGCAAGGGGGGCAAGTCAGGATGACACAGGTCTATGGAGGAATCATGAGGGGTTGGTTGTAGCACCCTCAGATTTATTAGGCATGTTAATACGGGAAGCTCATGGATTAGCACATGTGGCAAGGGGGGAGGTAAGACGCAAGTTCACCAAGGAATATGGGTTTTGGAGTCCATATTTGATGGAACAGATTGACCATGCTTTGGGTCAATGTGGGGTCTGTTGGAGAAACAACATCAGAGTGGGTACACCAGTGGTGTCCGGGCATATCCCTACCCCAATAGGGCCACGGGTGGTGGACAGGGGGGTGGATGTACAGAGTAGGCAGGATGTTGTGCCAACAGGTGCCGAGGTTCCCAGAGAACCTGAGAAGGAGGAGCTACGAGGAGATGCTGTGGTGTTGCCAGAGCCAGTGGCAGTGCCAGTGGAATTGCCAGTGGCAATGCCAGAGTTACAGCCAGTGACATTACCGGCAATGCCTGAAGCCGAGGGGACAGTGGAAAGCTGTCCAGATGCCAATGAACCAGAAACCAACGAAGCAGAGAGTGTTGACAGTCTGGAGGTCCAGCCTGGGAGTGTCCAAAGCCTGGACACCTGTGCTACTGGGGATGCTGACGAGTGCCTGCATCATGCTTCAGATGATGCTGAGGGCGACTCCCCAGACCTTGATCAGCGTGGGAGGGGACCAGACGGCTGCTTGAACCTCAATGACACTGACGGACGACGACCGGTTAGAAAAAGATTAAAGACTATGAATAGGGTAGTGAAGCAGCAGATCAAAGGGAACGACGGGAATGGACAGCAGATGATAGCATGGCTGGAAACGGTCTTAGGGGCATGGGAAACTTATTTTGCTAAGATAGGAGCACCTATTATAGCAGACATGATTTTTGACTTTCTTAGGAGACAGGGCCTCATTGACTGTTTTTGGAAAATCAGTCACTCAGTCCACGTTGATGAACTTTTCAGAAGACTAGTCCTCACCTGAGGTGAAGATCTATGCATTAATGCATTCCCTTTGTCCTGTGCTTACTGTTGGGGAATTATGTGTTATGATAACTGAATGTCATTATTTGTGTATTGTTTGTTTATTTCTATATCGTATGTGATTGATGTCAGTTGAGAAGTGATGTGGTGGTTATGCAAAGATAGGAAAGAGGTTCTGTTCCTAGCGCAACGAAGAAAAAGCTCTTGACTAGGAAAGGTTATCAATCTGAGACAGCGGTAAAGGTTGTTCTGAAGATGCAAGAAACAAGAAGACATCGGTCGTTGGAAGTTTTTGTGTTGAAATATGTATGATGTACTGTGTTTAGATTAATTTGTATTGTTATTTTTAGGATTCTTTTTTATTGTTGATTGTTTTGTATTTGGTTTATATGATATCTTTGGTTGCTGGTACTGGTGCTGGGTTGGTCTGTGTTGTTATGTTTCTTGTGTTGTGTGTTGGTGTAGTTTTTCTGTTTGTTGTTGTTTATTTTAAAAAAAAAATTCTTTGGTTTCTTAGCTGCAGTATGTGGGGTTTTGTGTTTTTGTTTTTGTTTTATGGTCGTTTAGTTTCGGAACACCCTCTGGGTGTTCCGAGGGGGGAATATGTAGTTTATTTGTACTTAAACACACACACATGCATGGATTGTATATGATATGGGCCTGTCTGTGGGGGAGTGTTGTGGAATGGCTCTTGTGGTCTGTGACCTGCCCCTTGACTTAAGGCCAGGTGACATCATATTGGGCTCTCCCCTTTTCACCCATTGACCATCTCTAGTGAAGGTGATAGGCTATGGTCTGGGGTAGATATTTGCATATGACATGAAAAGGACAGCACAAGGGCAGATCTCGCTCTCTTCTCTCCCACCTCTTGACCAAGCAGCTCCCCCCCTCTCTCTCTCTCTCTCTCTCTCTCTCTCTCTCTCTCTCTCTCTCAGGCCGCTCCTCTCAGGCCCTCTCTCTCTGTGCCTGACCCAGCAGCTCCTCTCTGTCCCCCTCCCCCCCTCTCTCTCTCTCTCTCTCTCTCTCTCTCTCTCTCTCTCTCTCTCTCTCTCTCTCTCTCAGGCCGCTCCTCTCAGGCCCTCTCTCTCTCTCTCTGTGCCTGACCCAGCAGCTCCTCTCTGTCCCCCTCCCCCTCTCTCTGCTCTCTCCCTCTCTTTCTGCCAGACCAGCGTCCAGTTTTGATGTCTGTATACTTTTGTATTTTGAATAAATGGTCTTAACCTGCTCAATAACTATTCTTCATTTTAGTAGCCAACAGGTTAGAAATATACAACATTACCACTCCTCTAATATCAGTGCAGACTGGCAGGGTAGGAGCACGGGTTGCTAGCCTACAGAGCACCGCTATTCTGTAATGAACTGGCCTGGTAATGAAGCATTGTTCTTTTATATTTGATGACTTGTTTGATTGATAGCGTGAAAGTTAAGTTGTGAACGAATTGTGAGCATCCATGATTTTCTATGATACTATTGATGACGTGGGTGATGAGGGTTAACATTTCAACCACTTCTTCTTCGGCGTATGGGTAGTTGTTTTCCTCTCCACTCCACCAGGCTCGGGGCCGAGGGGCTACCCTTTTACCACCCCGAGACCTGGTTGAGGGGCTCACCCGGGCTATATTTCTGGACACCTCTCCAGAAGCCACGTCATCGTCTCGTCATCTAATACCGACAGACCATGCATCCCGTTGGGTGGGTGGTACACCGGGCAATCCAGGATAACATGGTCTGCGGTTTGGTCCTCTGCGCCACACTCGCAAGACGCATTTGGGGCCAAGCCCCATCTGTGCATTGATGAGCAGAAACGCCCGACGCCGGTCCGGAGACGATTGAGCCTCACCCAGGATAGCCTTGGCAAGTCCATCCCGAGGGGCTCAGGGCCGGCGACTGGGATGTGGTCGCGGAGTTTGGAGGTGTTAGCCTCCCACTCCGCGCGCCACATATAATCCGCCCATCCTGCCGCACTGATGTTAAGATATCTGCATTGCTGCCTGAGATCCTGTGTGGCAGGCACAAATGGGTGTCTCGACTTGAGACGCCGGGAGGGCTCCACTGTTATAGTGAGCCTATCATGGAGCAGATGGTTATTAAGCTCCACGGCCCGGCAGGCGAGACGTGCTGTGGCTCCCATGTGGCGGAGACCTGCGGGCTGGATGCCTGCTAGGATGGGAAGGTTATCCACGGGGGTAGGACGCAGGCATCCTGTCACAATGCGCAAGGCTTCATTTATAGGCGAGTCGATGAGGCGGGTGTGGGCACTGCGACACCATACTGGGGCGCAGTATTCACTAGTTGAATAAACGAGGGCTAGGGCTGCCGTGCGCAAGGTCCTTGCGCCGGCGCCCCAGCCCGAGCAACCAGTCGCCTCATCAACGCCACACGAGCTGTTAACTTCTTGCGCAGTGACTCGAGGTGTCGGCGAAACGTGAGCGTCCTGTCCAATGTCACGCCGAGATAGATTGGCTCAGCGGAACATGGCAGGGGAGTTCCATCTAGGTGTACTCTAAGCTCACGTTTAGCCTCCCTGTTGTTAAGGTGGAAGGCAGCCGACACCGTCTTTGCCTCGCTAAGCTTCAATCTCCATTTCCGGAAGTATGCCACTAGTGTCTGCATGTCCTGGCTCAGAATCCCCTCCACAGACCGCCAATTTCCAGCAGAGTACACCACTGCGAGGTCGTCTGCGTAGGCGTACTTCCGCGAGAGTGTGTTGGGCAGGTCATAGGTGTATATATTATAGAGGAGGGGGGCCAGGACCGATCCCTGAGGGACGCCGTTCTTAAGGCGTCGAAGCCTGCTTAGCTGTCCGCAACCGGGGGTGAGGGTAAAGCTGCGGTTACGGATGAGCTCCATGATCATTCTGACCATGTGCCTGTCCGGCAGCAGGCGGAGCAGCTTGCAGGTGAGGCCGCGATGCCATACGGTGTCGTAGGCAGCCGTCAGGTCTATAAAGACGGCCCCGGCCTTCTTTTTTGCCGAAAAGCAATCCTCGATGTCTTGAGTCATAAGGGTGACTTGATCTACGGTCTACCTCCCGCGTCGGAACCCGGCCTGCTCACGTGGGAGCAGCGGGTCGACAATTGGTTCGATGCGGGCGTAGATGAGACGCTCGAGGATCTTGAAGGGGATGCATAACAGAGAGATGGGACGGTAACTCTTAGGGTCCCCTTAAGGCTTATTCGGTTTAGGGATCGCAACAACTAGGGCTCTTCGCCAGATTTTGGGGATCTTGAGACAACCACTGACAATTGACAATTTCCAGCCCAACCACAGACTAAAAACCGCCAAATCCACCAAAATCCAGCCCAAAACGGATACCGCACAAATACTATTTATCCAGCCCAACCGCCCAAATGCTTTTTTCCCCGTCCAGTGGGATCAAAAGTAGCCCAATTGGGTGAGAATCTGTCCAATCTGGCAACACTGAACGAGGGGTAGGGGTAAAAAATTGAAATGTGATTGGGCCTTTGTGGCCATGAAGGGATGCACATGGTCAACAACAATATTCATATAGGCTGTGGCATTCAAGCAATGATTGATTGGTATTAACGGGCCCAAAGTGTGCCAAGAAAACATTCCCCACACCATTACACCACCTGAATGAATGATAAGATGTACAGGTGTTCCTAATAAAGTGTTTGGTGAGTGTATATTGATTTTGTGGCAAGCCTCCCAGAGTCTAAACAGAAGGCTGGTGGAGGGTTTTCTTTAAATATGACATGCATTTGGTGACAGACCACATACTTCACTGTGCATCTGCTATCTGACTCCATATTCTCCTTTTCACCAATCACCTCACCCATAAAACATCAATAGTCTGAACTCAATGGTATCAAGTAGGATGAGAGGAAACACATAATATGGTTGCCAAATACTCAAAACAGTTAGGTTCGCCACATCATCACTGACAGCCAAGTAAAGAGAGTTACAAATGCGATTTAGTTCAATTAAAAGATATGGTAAGAGAATGAGGATCACACACAGTGGATAGTGATTGTACCCCATCAACTCAAAGAAAGGACTTGGCTACAGTCCAATGGAGCACTCTCCTCTCCATGGTAATGAATTGCATTCTTCGTGAAGGTTTGCACACCCAAGGACTGCACTCAATGGGACATACTGAGGTCTATGGAAGCAGTGGTATCCCAACAGGGTTACTAAAATTGTTTTGTTTTTTTGTCAACTTATAACTAAAGAGTTTTGAATTCAATCAAATACAGATAACGGACCAGGGCAAAAACATGATTAGCCTTGCACAACAATAATGAATGTGTGGCTTTGACAAAACAATACAGTGTCATACATGAACAATGTTAACATAATTTTAAGGGAAGCTACAAAATGAAGAATGCTTCGCTAGGAGGCAGGTTGGGGGTGGGGATTGTGGTGTAGGAGGGCATAGCACCAAAAATTGCAACCCGAACGTTGCAGGTTCGAATCGGCCTTATGGCAATTTGCACAAAAATGCTTTTAATGTTTGAAAATGCCTTTACCTTGACAACTTACCCTTACTACTCAAGTTAATGCCTAATACTGCCTACTGCATTATGTCGAACATAAGTAGGTATTTTACTTTTTACGGTGTAGTTACGTTGCTAACAAAGTGCTCCATGGATGAACCATTATGGGTAGCACTCTACATTATGTCTTGAAATATATTGGTACACCTCACAACTAATACCACTGCAACTACAGTTTTCTGTGGTAGCTACAGCAATTATTTTTTTGCACTTCATTGAATTTGGGCCATTGTTTATTAGAGGTAGGCCTACCTGCTGTTCAATATATTGAATCACAAGCCAACATAGAGTAACTATTTGTATACTTTGTATGAATTGTGAGGAGGTACAGTCTACTTATCACATGATCAATGGCGAAGGGACACATTTTATTGAGTTTGTACATGAATGAATGAGACATACTGTATGGACTTGTTATTATACAAACCAAGCAGAACCGTTTCTGAATCATTACCTACTCATGCTTTGTTCACGGTTAAGATAAATCACTGACATTTTTTCTCCAGTAGATGAGAAATCTAATTCTGAAATCTTCTTCGCTCGGTTTATTATATCCTGTTGAGACCAGGCAATCATGTATTTCCAAATCTTTCATCATTGGTTTGAAAAATATGGCATGGAGGGAAACACAGGAGGCACCTTGAAACTGCCTTCAAAGGTGTGACAGTATTTCCTCCTCACAACTCAGTAGAGCCACCTCCACTCACATAAATGCCAGCCCTATTTCTGGAGTATATGTCCACACTCTAGATACAATTCCTCCTACAGTTTAATCTACATCAGAGTTTTATGGTTTGTCTTCAGAGCTATCCAAAGACACAATCTGCACCACCATAAAAGAGATGAACATATTGAAAAGGGCAACTATATAGCTCAATAATGTCTTGTAGCAACTATAAGTGCACTCTTCTTTAAATCCACGTCATTGCATGCAATTTCCAGGGCTACCGTTCTGTACTGAAAACAAATACCACCAACCCTGGTTGCATGACATTAAAGTATGATAAATCAGCAAAATTAGAACCTGGATCACACAAGCTTTTCTATGCAGTTAAAATGCAATAGAAAATACAAATACATGTAATCATCATCATGATTCATCGAGAATTAGTTAATCTTCTTCAAACTATGGTGAGACTAAAATACAACTGGAAAAGCAATGTGATCAAGTTCTAAATTAAGCCTTGTATTCATTCACCCACAAACGGGGGCGGCTGTGGCTCAGGAGGTAGAGCCTAATGTTGATTGATCGCGGAGTCGGCAGATCAGCGGTTCAATCCCCGGTTGACCCCATGTCGAGGTGTCCTTGGGCAAGACACTGAACCCGAAATTGCTCCCAATGAGCGGGCCGGTGCCTTGCATGGTAGTTTGCCACCATTGGTGTGTGTGAATGGGTGAATGAGAGGCCATTGTAAAGCGCTTTGGAATAAGGTGCTATATGTCCATTTATTTTACCATTTACAAACATTTAATTATTCCCTAATAACCCCTAATAACCTTAACAAAGATGACGCCCGATAATCAAATCAATGAGGTCAGACTGAAAACCATCTGATGAATAATTCTATTGAACATGGAACACCCCTGTTGATGGTAGAATATGTTAGTGGATTGGGAATATGACATCAAAGCTTAGAGTGGATGGCAGAGACTATTCCTGCGAGAGAGATCACTGGGGGGAAAATTGAAGGTGGAAAAGATGAAGGAGAAACAGAGATGCGTAGACTTCCGCAACACAATGCTAGGGATGAATTATACATTTCTCACATGGAAGGATCTGTCAAAAGTCTCTCTAAGATCTAACGACGAACTGATAGCTAACTCTTGTCCGGTTTCGCCACATTGACGAGGTTGATACAACTTGTATGTGTTTTATGGCCTTGTTATTTCAAATATGAGTGCCTACAGATACACTCAAAAGCTGTAAATGGAATAGCTGAAAAGCTGTAATTTACTGACACAATATAAACATGCACAGTATGTGCACAAATCTCTTCTAGACTATTCCATTGACTTCTAAAAAGATCTTTATTGTCTTTTCAAGGAAAATTGGAAGCAGCATTCAGTAAACCAATGCATTGTCTCAACAGTGATGTACTGTAATAGCAGATCTTAAGAACAATGCAGGTGCTCTCCTGATATCTCATACTGTTTGTAATATCACTTTGATCTGCCTCACTGAGTCCTCTCTCTCTCTCTCTCTCTCTCTCTCTCTCTCTCTCTCTCTCTCTCTGTCTCTCAATGGATAATGTTCCAATTCACTGACAGCTGCTCCCTAGTAACCTACACAAAACCAGTCCCCAGGATGCCCAGAGACCTTGTCTGAGGCCAAGGGCCTGTCAGTAGGGAGAGTGGGCAGATCCTGGGGGGCATGTCCAAGTGGCAATCAATCCCCTACCATCTGCAGCCTAGTTTGCGGGCATAGTCTGTGCCAGGCGCTGGGTACGTTTAAGACCTAGCAAATATGTACAGTCAACAAAGTGTCACAATAAATAAGTCATTCCCTGTTTGGGAAAAAAACCAAACTCACCTGTTGAACCCATAGAAAAGCCCCATGAAATTAGAACATCTGGGATAGTGAGTTATGTGTGGTCAAATTAGGCACAACCACATTGATAATTGTGGTTTAATTGGCATAAAAACTCTGAATGAAGAAACAACAAACATTTAGGATATGGTCCAACCTACAAGAGAAAAAACTGCAAGTATTAGACATTGCCAAAAAATTACTTGCGGTGGAATATGGGAAAGAACATTTTGGGGGAGTAGCTGAGGAAGTGATTTGTTGGGCTGTAATGAATAATTCATTAGCTCCAATGGCTGAAGATGGAAAGTTTGTGGTTGTCAATTAATCAGCATGTGTTGTTTAATATTCCATTCCCACAGGGACTAAACTTACTTAAGAAAATCTAAATTACATTAAAATATGCCATAACTTCCCACTATTACATTTAATTTGGATAAGAATGTGCAACGTCAAGAAAATGAATGAGATTTTGCCTTTTTCAGCACTTGAACATTATTCAAATATCCCACTTACAGGTACTGTTCTGTATTTTGTTAAACTGAGAAGATTTGGGGGACAACTTGTCAGTTTGGGACAGAACAAGGCTGCACACAGGGACAATGACATAGGGGCATGTCTTACCTGTCTGCTCATCCCCACACCTGGTACACGTTTCAAGTTTAAGTTCTACATTCCTCCTGAAAACATAATCTAAATGATTATGCTTCTGACTCATACAGCCCATAACAAAGAGTACAATTGAAATACAGATACATCTTCTTTTAATCTTCTTACTTGTCAGCAGGGAGGGAATTGAGGTTACCCCTGTTTCACTGCCCCTCTTATGTCCGAAATGAATAGGGGGAAGAGCAAAACATGCTTAAGGGATTTCTTGAGGGAAAGCTCCACTTTCTTCAGAAAACTTTTTTAATTGGAACAGTACACAATTTGTAATGAGTGACCTACATTGTGATTCAGTTTGAGGTAAATATACCAGTCTTATTTTGTCTTTGCTTTGATCCTTTCAGTGCTTTAGTTACAACTTCAGTTGGGGTAGTGGCATGTGATTGATAGTACATCAATTGGGATTGGATAGCCAAGGGACAATTTATCAACCTGAAGACTATTTGCTGGTTATTGGTAGTGTTGTTCCGATACCGATACTAGTATCGGCATGGCCACCGATACGCACAAAAATGCTGGTATCGGTATCGGCGAGTACTAACAAATAATAACACCCAATACCAAACTTGTGATGCGCGTTTTGCACAGGCTGCATTCGTAATTCGCTCTTAGAACGCTGGAGCGCACAGTGGTATCAACGTCATAAAGGGACCAAGCAATTTGATTGGACAAGAGGCATTCCTTGAGTGGTGATCAGATTTCCAGAGCGAATTTACGAACGCACCCACAGCGTCCCGCAACTCGGTGAATGAATTGTCTCCGGTGACGGTGTGAAGACACGAGAAACATTCCATTTTTAAAGTTGAGCAAAGTAAATAGGATTTTACAAGTCCCGTTAACAAGTATATCATCACCTGTGATCGGCAAGCATGGCCCCTAAGGATTATGTGGCAGAGAAAGGTACGTTTTGTTTTACCGGCGTTACTCATACAGACAGTGTGTGGTTGAGTTGCTGCTACTGTTCAATGAACAGAACATGCAAAGCGACAGGCACTGCTGGGGATGAAGAGCTATGTAATGTTATACGCGTAACTAATAACTAGCTATCGTTCTTGACTTTTGATTTCAACAATGGTGCCACGTTTGCCCACTTTTCACCAGGGTAACTAATTCTGTTGGCCAATGCATGGTAGCTAAAAAACCAACCCCGTTTCATGAAGCACACACCGGACTGTCAAAGTTATAAAAACCAGTGTCTAGAACTTTTAAGTCTACTTGCGTTTAGCTAGAAACTTTGCTAGGAGTCTCCGACTAGAAGGTTTAAACCCTAGCAGCATTCTTTGCTTGTCAGGCTTCAAAACTACCCAGATGGAATAACTCGGAAGAAGTCCGGGCCAGTCTCCGTGTCAAACCTAGTCGAATATGGAAGTGATTTCACAAATTCATTGAACTGCACTTTGACAAATCGTGTGCCTTCACATATATTAGTACCTGGCCACATTCTTCTTTTGATGGGCGACACCGCCTTCACTCCCCAGTCCCACAGGCCGGCCCTGCTGTTATGATTAGTTACAGAACCAAATGGTACCTTGATTGAGTTGGTTAATTGATTTTTGTTGATACTTTTCACGATACCAAACACCCGATGCCAGACTAAGTGTTAGCAATAATTTTACATCGAGGTGAGTATGCGGCTCAAAAAACATGTTTTTTTGTTTTGTTTTTTCAAACGCCGTGGTATCGGATCGGTACTCGGTATCGGCAAGTACTGCACGGTCAGGTATCGGTATCGGTATCGGGATCAAAAAATGGTATCGGAACAACACTAGTTATTGGATTTGTCTTTCCCAACATAATTGGTCTAACTTATCAGAAATTATAATTATTTGTTTTATTTAGTTAAATCAATAAGACCACTGTGGATGAAATTCACTGATATTTATATCATATCACCACTGACCACTTCATGCACGGAACCACCCACATTTTTCTCTGTGAACGGTGCACAATTATGTAATGAGTTGTGGGAGTCCCTCACATCAGATAGATCTGATGAGCTGTGCTAGATGTCTCAAGGTTAGAGACATGTTTTCGGATTGAAACGTCATGGTAACCACCCCTAAAACTAAAATAGATCCTTCAGATTTCGCATTGTACTGTAATACATAATGATAAAACACATCATTACAATTTTACCCAACATGATAGCTACTTGTATGCCAATCTAGCAATGGGCTTTGAAATAGAATACTTTCTTGGGACTTACTACTGTGAAAAGGCAGTGGGGTGGTCCCTGGGAATGGAGATCTATGCAGCATAATTACTCTAAACCAATCTCATTGGTAAGGCCTGGTATTTTGAAATGAGGTAGGAATGAACCTCTAATGAACCTACCTAATTGATGTCAATGATTTAAGAAGAACCTATTCCCCATCCCAATTAACTTTTCATTCTCTAGTGCACATTTCTACTCCCAAGGATTTTTTGCATTCTGCATCGTATTGCCAAAACACCATTTAAGTATGGAGGAGATTGTCTGCCAATACCCAAGTGAAGATATACAGAAAAAAGTGAAATCTCTTTGATGCAGGTTTTGTGAAATAAAACAATTCCCAATGGTTTTGATTCCTAGTGTTTGTTTTGTATGCAGCCAGTATACAGAGGCATGACTGATGTTTTCCTTCACCACAAAAACTGCTGATTTATTATGATAACAAAGCTATAAGGTCAAATTGTACAAATACAGAAAACATTCATGAAATTCGAATATGAATTTTGAATGATCAAGGTAATGACATCTATCTGTCATTAATACATCACTATGAGCATCTGTCATTAATAAATCACTATGGTCAAATGAATTATTATTTTGAAAGCCTGACGGGAACCAGGCATCACCCAGAATGAAATATGAAACAGCATAAATATCCAAGTTCCACCGTGAAGGACTGCTGTTTGTGATGGAATTTTTTCTTTCATGTTGAACGAGCACAGATGAGCGACTGCAATGGGTTTTTTGCAACATGACCAAAGCTGCCTGTCTGTATTAGTCTTTTGCATTACACATTCTTTTAAGCAGTAGCTTTGTGGGGAATTGTTGCATGAAAAATTACTACCCTGGGGAACATCAAGTGTTTGACTACCATTTGGGCTGAAATAAAAGCCTTGACTAATGGCTGTAAACCACAACCCTTGTATTAATCTGTTTTTCCTTGGATGTGCATCCTAAATGACTGGTTGTTAAGTTGTTGGAGTGGATTTATTACATTGGGTTTAGGGATGCAGGAGAAGTGGGCCCGCAGAAATCAGTAATGCCTGAAGGAAAGGGAAATTGAACTTTTCAATAGCAACAGATTCATGACAAAGTGTGTAAACTAATTTGCAAAAAAGCACATCTTGATTTAGAATGATGCCACTAATAACGGGTATGTCACTCTCAAGCTCACATGTTGGCAATGCAAACTAGTGGTATTATAGTATTCAAAGAGACAGCAATAATGAGAGAGCCATATTGTGAAATATGTGATGCATATATAGTAATATAGTAATGAAATAAATACATTTGAGAGAACTTGTCCATGAATAATGCATTGCCAAAAGGACAGGATTCAACAATCAAACGGCATGAATGAATTCATGGATGAATGAATGAATATTCAAGTAATGGAGTGCAGAGTTGCCACATTTGGCTGAATCCCTGTCACTACAATCAACAAACTCAGTCAGTCAGTCAGTCAATCAGTCAGTCAGTCAGTCAGTCAGTTAGTCAGTCAATCAATCAATCAGTCAATCTCAATCGATCGATTGCCATGCAGGCCTACGAAGGTAGAAGCATCCGAGTTCTAAAAATCTAGGTCCATAAATCCATATCCAATGCAAGCACACATGAACAATGATACCTGTTGGGTTGGGCCAATAAAAGAGACGACACCCATAACTGCACATTAAAGAAGATCTTATGAGGATAATTTGTTTATTTATATAGCATTTCCAGAACTAGGTTAATTTTCAGTACTAGGCTAAGGGAGCGGGGTACTACTGTACTACTATACTGTATATCTATGCCTCACGTGACTTTGAAATGGGTTGCATCAATGTTCCACTTGATATTGAGTTATGTTAAAGTAACACGTTACAATTGGAAGGCAGCAATTATACATGCAAGAGAGTGACTGTTGCATTCGTCAAGTGAGTCTATGACAACAGCAGCATTTGTTTATTCTTTCTTTCAAAATGTAATATATAGTAGCATCAAATACAGCTTGAGTTTTTTTTATACTCAAGTTTATTTTTAGATGGTTTGCTCCAAGTTGCTAATACTAACACAGAGCGGAAAACTTAAATCAGTACTTAGATCACATATGAGCAGGTTCTATAAAGGTACACTTTAGGTAGGTACTTTTAATCAGAGCTGAGCTCTGTTAAAGGGAGTTCTAGCTGACCTCCTCAGTGTGTTGGCAGAATCAGACTTTAGCAGAGTTGCTAGTGTCATACGCCAACACTGATCACACCAACGGCAACAAGGCAACTGTCAGCTCCAGGACATGCATTTTAAAAACCCTCCTGCCTGCAGCTTTCAGATGGGCATTCAATATGAGCGCAAGTGATTTCTCACTACTCATTGGCACAGACCAAGATTATCCCTGTGCTCATTTTTGGGGTATTTTAAAGATTTTCCCCAGAGCATTTCTTAGAGAAATTGTGCTTTGCTCCAAAACTTACTTCAGTATATTAATGGGATTTTCTAGATTAGATTTTCTCGAAAGCAAACGTAGTCAGCAAATAAGGTTGTGAAATCTAAAGGTAACAAATGCATCCTAGTTTCTCTGATGGAGTGGAGGGAGGTCCCTCACTATGAGACACACCCTCTTGTCTACTCCTATAAAATCACTCTTAGTACAGGCCAGTGATGCTGGCAAGTAGATAGGAGGCCCCTGCCCCACCTGTCCCAATAAAGGGATGCAGCAATGGAGGAAAGGCAGTATGCCATAGAGATGACTTTGGGAACGAATGCTCTGTCAGGGCTTAACGTAACATTAGTGTCTCCAGGGGCAAACTGACTGCATTGTGGACTGATAACGCACACACGTACCTCACACACTTGGCCGTGACCAGGGTGAGTAGCAATGCGATCTCAAGACAGCATCTTTACATCAACAGTCAGTCGAGGTTAGAGCGGTCACTAGTGAGCATCTCAAGAACCAAAGACACCCTCTTACGACTTGTCATGAGGGTGGAATAATTGGCTTGTACTAGGGATAATAAGTGCCTGTGCAACGGGAGTTGCCAAGGGGGTGCTTAGAGTAGCTGAGCTATCTGTGACCTACAAGGTTTCCCTGGAATGTCGAGCTGAACCACAGGATTCAAGTAAAGACAATCTAATGCCGCAGGAGAATCATTGCATTCTCAGTAGAACAGTTAAGTTAAGTTGCAGCTAGCTACAAGAATATTACTACAGTATGCTTTTCACAGTCAGCAAGTGAAGAATGTAAAGGATGAAATGGTGCGCTTGCTGCATCCCTTTATTGAGGAGGGTGATAGGCGGGGTATCTCCTTGCAAGAGCACCGACATATACCTGACATGATTGAATAGGGGTCCTCAACGAAAGGTACACACGAGTGCGTGTCCCATAGTGAGGGGTTGAACCGAGTTGACTGAAAGAGAACCGTGGATATCAGAGATGTCATATCCTTTAATTCTTTCATCTGACCGTGGCATGTCCTCCTACACACTCAGCCACATGATTTTCCATCTTTTTCAGTGTCCCTTTTTCCCTTTTCCCCCTCCCACTCACTACCTTTATTTTGGTCCTGGAAATAGCTGCAGCGATTCCAGTTTGTGCCCCCCCACCCCCAGGCTTTTCAAATCAGGCAAATCAAGCAGGCTTTTCAAATCTACTAAACCCATCGTAATTACATTGTCATTAGCAGAAGGAGGTATGACATCACCTTCCACTTTGTGCATGTACAAGTAACTTGACGATAATTTCATCTTGAAAAGTGGCCAAGATTCTTAGTATGATAGCTGGGATTAGCTGGGTACTAATTTGCATAGATAATAATAATAATAATAATAATAATAATAATAATAATAATAATAACAACTTTTTATTGTATCACACTTTTTTTGCAAAAAATCACTAGCTTCAATCATCAACTTGTATACAATGAGTGTGATTGGTAGATTTACAGTATAAAGATAAACTTTTGGGATCAATACAATACGCAAAAGATGTGTGTATTGATACATTAATAGTGGGAGTTTGTTTCCTTTATTTGTTTTTATATGAGACACGAGCAGCTCTGGACTATTACAGTAATTTAGAAGGTTTTAGGAATCAACATTTTCATCCTCTCACTTAGTTTAGAGAATGCAAGAGCTAAAGTAATGTTTACACTTCAGGAAAATAATAAGAAAGAAAGCCTACTAAATATCAGTATTTCTGTTCACTCACAATAGACAAATGTTTGTGTTTCATACAAGATTTTGGAAACTAACAGACCTGAGTGCTAACAGACCTCACCCCTCTGTCTCTCACCCTCTCTCTCTAACAGACCTCACCCCTCTGTCTCTCAGCCTCTCTCTCTAACAGACCTCACCCCTCTGTCTCTCACCCCTCCTCTCTCTCTAACAGACCTCACCCCTCCTCTCTCTCTAACAGACCTCACCCCTCTGTCTCTCAGTCCTCCTCTCTCTCTAACAGACCTCACCCCTCTGTCTCTCACCCCTCCTCTCTCTCTAACAGACCTCACCCCTCTGTCTCTCAGCCTCTCTCTCTAACAGACCAAACTGTCCCCCCTATGATATGACAGTAAATATAGTTTATGTTGGTTTTGCTTTTGTTTGTGTATGTGCATGTATTTCCATTTGCATTACTACCTCCTTTGCATTTAACCTATAAATTGCTAGCTGAATTATTCTCAAGAGTATAGAACATAAAGCATGATGATGCATAAGGAAGTATCTTCTCTGCTGGTAATGGTTTTGTACTTGACTAAACTTATGGGCAGGAAACTATAGCAGTGGTGTGTTGAAAACTGATTAGAGCGCTTTGGCAAAAACATCAAAGAAGAACCTGTTCTCATTGCATCCTAAACCTCCCCAAGGACTCTGCTTTGCAATCCATGGTTGTCCTAAGAAAAACAGGCAACAAAGTTATGCTGTATACTTAAAAAACTCCCTTTTAAAGATACAGAATGTAGTTTTGAACTTTGCTGCCCTACTCTACATGGCCACAATTTACACGTTTGTTTAAAAGAAGAAAAAAATAATGAGCTCAACTTGTTTATAGTGAGTGTAATTGGTGTATTTATAAAGATGGACTTTTTGGATCAATACAATACACTACAGCCAACAAGTATTGCAATTGTAAAATATAACCGCAAGCAGCAATGGGGCGTGTTCCTACAAATATGCCCCCATAACCATAAATGGGGTGAGATTGACAGACACAGGGTAGATCTACAGACAGGTTGTAGATTGACAGATAGGGGGGTAGACCACTCACCATATGGGCAAAGTTGAACTCATGATATACTAAGCTATGATATTATGAAGTACCCTAGGACCACGGGCCTGTAAGGTACCAGTCACCTAATGATGGCCTGATATACATAGGCTACTATACTATGATGATAATATACACTAAGCGTAAAAACGAAAATGCATTGTGGATTAACCTTCCCCAGTTAATGACCATGTTGTATAGTTTATGTCAAGCATTTCACTACTTATAATGTGCTTACACTAATATAGCCTAAGCACTTTGAGCTGCAACGTTTGCAGGAAAAGTGCTATACAAATAAACTTTATTATTATTAATATGGGTTTGCTGACCTCTATACAAAATGGACCCTGGCTATGGTCTGTGATGTAACAATGACCAAAACATTCCCCACATCACATCCAGTCATTAAGGATGTCACCATGTGATGACATAACAATGTAGAACATGCAGCTGGGGTTCTAGAATCCAGCTGCAGTACACATGCCGTTCATTTACCTGCCATTCCTCTGTGAAGAGCTAGATAGATAGATTAGTTATTCGTTCTTCTCACAGTTTTTCTCCAACTCTCGCAATCCGAAAGTCACCAGACAATGAATCCTAGTGCGCCTATTCAACCGACGGCCTCCTTGTATGTAGGAGATCTCCACATGGACACCACTGAAGGAATGCTATGTGAGAAATTCAGCCCTTCTGGACCGATCACCTCTATAAGAGTGTGCAGGGACATGAGGACACGCCGGTCTCTCGGGTACGCTTTCGTCAACTTCCAACAGCGAGCTGACGCCGAGCGCGCCTTGGACACCATGAACTTCGACGACGTCAACGGGAGACCCATGCGCATCATGTGGTGTCAGCGTGACCCCTCTAGAAGGAACAGTGGAGTCGGCAACATCTTCATCAAGAATTTAGCGAAGGCTTTCGACAGCAAGGACCTCTACGACACGCTCTCCGAGTTCGGGGACATCCTTTCCTGCAAGGTAGCGTCTGACGAGAACGGCTTCTCTAAACGCTTCGGCTTCGTCCAGTATAACACCCAGGAGGCCGCAGAGAGAGCTATCGAGAGACTCGACGGCACGTTGTTGAACGACCAAAAAGTGTTTGTCGGACACTGGAAGTCTCGCAAAGAGCGAGAGTTCACTAACGTGTACGTCAAGAACTTTGGGGAGGATATGGACGACCGACGCCTGAAGGAGAGGTTTGAGAGATTCGGACCGGCCCTGAGCGTCCGGGTCATGACTGATGGCGCTGGTAGATCCGTGGGTTTTGGATTCGTCAACTTCGAGAGGCACGAGAACGCCAAGAGGGCCGTCGAGGAGATGAACGGCCAGGAGATAAACGGGAGAGAGGAGAGCGCCAGGCTGTCCTGAAGAGCCAGTTTGAGCAACTGAACCAGGGCCACAGGACCACATACCAGGTGTGTGTTTATGAAGGAAAAAATGTGACAGCTGCTGGTGAAAAGTAGTCAAAGCAACCAGTAGGCAAAGTCATTTTTCAGTTGTTTTTTTTACATGTGCTTAAACTACAGATTGTACGCTTTCGAATGATGTGTCATACAATCACAATCCAGAGAAAAAGCTGTTTAAAGAGTTGGTTGTTTTTCACACCTTCACACAGCCAGCTAATGGGCGGTAACACAACCACTCCCCCTCTAGATTGACAGCTGTCAATATCTGTCAGTGTTAGTCACTGGGTGAGATAGCTACAGCTAACATTATTATGTGTATAAGAAAAAGAAGCTGATAGTCTCGGTAAACATTGCTGATGTATTTGAGGTATAAAAACATCTCACTAAACATGCTCTCTCTCTACCAGCAGGGTGTCAACCTGTACGTGAAGAACTTTCACGACCGCTTGGACGACGACCAACTGCACAAAGAGTTCTCCCGCTTCGGAACCATCACCAGCGCGAAGGTGATGATGACGGAGGAAGGACGCAGCAAGGGATTCGGCTTCGTGTGCTTCTCCTCCCCCGAGGCGGCCACCAAGGCCGTGACCGAGATGAACGGCCGCATCGTAGCCACCAAGCCCCTGTACGTGGCCCTGGCCCAGAGCAAGGAGGAGCGCCAGGCTCTCAGAACCAACCGGAACATGCCACAGAGGATGGCCAGCGTCTGCGCCGTTCCCGACCCAGACTTCCTACCTAACTTACCCTACCAGGTTGCTCCCCCACCTGGACTCTTCATGGCTTCTCACATTCCACAGACCCAGGACTGTGGAACCGCCCAATACTCCTCAGCTCAGCTGAGACCCACTCATCACCTGGCTACCCTCGAACCTGAGGTGAAACCTCAGCACTTCCAGAACACGCCCGACGACACCACCACGTCTCCATGGGCTACCGGGCCTCAGACCTTCGATGCTATGACCCCCGCCACACCTTCCCAGGTGCCCCGTAGGATGACGTCTCAGCACATAGGTCAGTTTATTTAGTGAAGCATCCCTGCGCATAGCAAGGTTCCCACGGGTCCTTGAAACCCTTGAAAGTTTGTGAGTTTGAGAAAAATAAATCAAGGTCTTAAAAGTTTTTTGAAAATAGACATGGGCCATTGAAAGTGCTTGAATTCCCCTCTCTCTCTCGCTAAAAAATAAATAATATATATTTAAAAATGTTTTACTCAGCTCGTCAACTAGCTCCGTCTTAAACTATGCCGTGTTGGGTCCTTGAATTTGAGGGAATCGAGTCTTGAAAGTCCTTGAAAGGTGCTTGAATGGGATGTTTCAGAAGGTGTGGGGACCCCTGACATAGAGACAAGAGCACTATCCAAACATTTGCCATAAATATCCCTTTGGTTATGCTTATCTTCCCCTCTCAGCTACCCAGGCCTTGAGAAAGCACCCTGCCGTTGCAGATGGTGATCCAGCTATGGCACGGCTGCACGCTGTGCCCCAGAACAAGTCCACAGCTGGTGTACACGACTGCCAGCAGCACACGGCTCCCCAGCTACAAGTCCCCGTGCAGCAGCCTGCTGTCCATGTCCAGGACCAGGACCAGGAGACACTGACTGCCTCCATACTGGCTACAGTTCCCCATGAGGACCAGAAGCAGATGATAGGCGAGTCTATTTGTCTGTTTCTATGGATCCCCATTAGCTGTTACAGTTACTGTAGAATTTCTACCTTCTGAAATGATGGCTATGACTGGTGTTATCAAGCGAAAATGTTCTTTATATACAAATCTGCTGACATACACTTGTGATCACTTTCAATTCAATAAAACAAGCTGTTAGATATTCACTTTCATATTCTGGACGGTACAATTTGCATTTCTCAAAAACAACAAACTGTCGACTTCTGTGAGACGTCTTGCTGCAAGGCATTCTGGAACCTGCAGTTCTGAAACCCATTCTTTAACTAATACAACAGAAATGTACTTCTTGTTTTTTAACTACCTTAACGATAAATAATAACTCTTTTAACTGTCAATCAAACATGTAACATATTAATCAATCTCTTTTAACTGTCAATCAATCATGTAACATATTAATCAATCTCTTTTAACAGTCAATCGATCAGGTAACCTATAAAGTTACAACAGTTACTGTTACTGATATCTATTCTCCCCTCCCTCCAGGTGAGCATCTCTTCCCATCCATCCTCAGCATGCACCCCAGCATCGCCCCCAAGGTCACGGGCATGCTGCTGGAGATGGACAACCGTGATCTGCTGCGCCTGCTGGCGTCTCCTGAGGCGCTGCGCTACCAGGTGGATGAAGCGGTCGCTGCGCTGGAGGCCCACTGGGCTGAGGAGGCTGCACAGAAAATTGGCCACTTCCCAGAGTTCCAAGCGGCTAACGCATAAAAAAGGAGACCCGGACTATGAAACAATACCGATTCACCGATGAAATAAAATGTTAGCATTGAAAAAAAACGATTACGAAATGAATAAATTATTTCATTAGGAAATGAAATTGATGGACTCGGCTGTGTCTAGAAAAGGGTAAACTGGACCTTGACGATAAAAGTAAAAACCCTGGTTGGACTAGATAGACCAACAACAAGGCCTCCTAAGTGGTAACTGGACTGCACTTATACAGCGCCTTTATCCAAAGTGCTTTACAACGGCCTCTCATTCACCCATTCACACACACATTCACACACCAACGGCGGCAAGCTACCATGCAAGGTCGCCGGCCCGCTCACTCACTGGGAGCAATTTGGGGTTCAGTGTCTTGCCCAAGGACGCTTCGACATGTGCCCAGCCGGGGACTCGAACCGCCGATCTGCCAACCTTGCGATCATTAGACGGCGGCTCTACCTCCTGACTCCTGGTGAATTAACTACTAAACCCCTCAAAAAAAGTTTGGAAACATTATTTCAGTCGATTCTTGCTCCCCTTTAATAATACCAATTGGTATTGTATTTTATATCGTTGGAAAGCCTGATTAGTCACCAGGGCTGCCAAGTCTCACGCAATCACCGTGAGACTCACGCATTTCAACCAGTTCTCACGCTCTCACGCCGCATCTCTATTTCTCACGGCGAGAAATAACTTTTTTTACGGGACTTTAATTTAGAAATTCCTTGAAAGAAAGCTACCGGACATGAGTTTCGTGGCATCTTTCTGCACGCGCGTTAACTTGAGTCTGCAATCGAAGCGGCAGGCGAGCGCTGATGGAAGAACCTGTGTTCACACGAGCTGCAAGAACGTAGCAAGCAGGGTTGCCAGATTGGGCTACTTTTGGTCACACTGGACGGGTGGATTCGGCAGCTTTTAGACCGGTTGGGCTGGACATTGTCAATTCCATCTGGCAATCGTGGTAGCAAAATATGTGCATACATTACAACATCGTATCTGGTAGCCTACTGGACTGGGTTGCACCAATATGGCGTAAGTCATTACTAAATGCAGGCATTTAGTAGTTACTAAACCCCTAGTTGTTACTAGCTAGTTTCAAACTAGTTGTTTACTAATTTCGGTTGCACCACGCCAATCTTTTGCCAATCTTAGCTAGTAAATACTCAGTTTTGGTAACTGTTTTTTGTTTCTCTACTGTAACATAACCAGGTACATTAATAATTATTATTATTAATAATTAAATTTACAATACAAATACAACAATTGGGGGTCCCTCCCAAAAAAATTGGGCGCGCTGCGCGCACACAAAATCACCCACCAAGCCCTCATTCTGACCCAGGAAAAACCCTGGTATATACTGTATAACATGATAGCCATCTATGAGCAATGCACTGTATATAAGATGATGACCACGGGTCTTTCTGCTGCTGACCAAGGAGCTGAGTCCTGTTAATGGGGCCAATTTTTCTTTCAGAGTCTGTAGGCTACTGTATTTGTTTATTAAGATTTCATAAATATGATATATTGTCTGATTTCTTTTCTTGTTTTATAAAATGTTATTATTTATTATTTTCATTTATTGTGCTGGTTTATTATGAACAACATGTAAAATTGCAGGAAACTAGCACAAATAATTGGGTGGGAGAGAGGGGCCGCCGCTGCCAAAACGTGCACAGTTTTGGGTCGCTCCACCGCCAAAAAATCTCACTCCAAACTTTTGGTGAAACTTGGCAGCCCTGCACTATATTCTGCAGGCCTAGCATAGTATGCCACCCCATCTGACTGAATCAGGTAAAGTGGTCATGAGAAGATGAGTTTTAGTGCTATATTAGCATTAGCCAAAATGGTCAAATTTCAAAGGCCTATTTTTTTAGATATCTGGAAATGCTTCAACATGGTAACACATTGTAGTGCCAGATGCATTGTTATTCAGACATGGGAGGTATATGTTTTCAGTATATTTATAGAGTAGGTTAAGTGACATGAACCAGAGTGAAGTTGTCTGTGTAGGCTATTTGTGAACGATATATAATGTCAATATACAGCATGGGTCACCAACAGGCGGCCCGCGGGCCAGATGCGGCCCACCAAAGCTTTCCATCGGGCCCGCCGAATATTCATGTTTTTACGTTTTTATTTTATTTTATTTTCATTTATTTTTTTTATTCGAAAATGAGGGAAATACCGTTTAGAACATATATCATAGATTCATATTGTTCTTACAATGCAGGAGGACTCAGACCTACCTCATTCACAAAGCTGCAGCCTTGCTTCTGGTTGGGCACTGAATAGCAGTAGAGAAGCTGAAACTAATTCCCCTCTTTTATTAAATGGAATGCGGCAGACGTAGCGCTATTCTCATGCAAGAATGAGGACAAATTCATAGCTCTCATTTAACATTTCGTTTTATTTTATTTTTCACTCTTTGTTGCTCTTGTTTAACATTTCGTAACATTAACAGTGACTTAAATAACTACCTTCTCAGTCAGAAAATGAAAAAGATTAACATCACTTAAATAAAAAAAATAGCATGGCAAATGATAGGCCTTCGTTGCCAGAAATGTTGTTTTCAAGTCGGTCAGTCAAACGTTCACCGCGGCATCCTGGTATCGCCTGGCATCTGTAGCCTATATCAAATAAAACGGTAATAACCAGGTCATTAAATTACACTTTAACAATGAATAAACCATGCCATTTAACATAGCAAAAATAAAATCCGATGTCTGCAATACTCACATTTTGTTAATGAGAGAACTGACATCTCCCCTCTGACGCCAACTTCTTAAAATCAGGCTGGACAGTTGTTAGGCTTATGCGCAAGCAGTCCTCCAAAGACTCGTTTGACAGGCTGTTCCTCTCATGCGTCTTGATAGCGTTCATCTTTGAGAACGCAGATTCGCACGTATAAGTTGACCCGAACATGGTGAGCACATACATAGCAAACGTCTTCAGTGTGCCATAGTCTTGGGGACAAGCCGTGTCTAGAATCTGCTGGGGAACTGCATCATTCCTTCATCAATGCAGATATTTTCAAAGGGCTGATACAGCTCTTTGAATTTGGCTACAATATAATCTAAAACAGGACACACTTTATACATTTTATCTGTGGCGTCCTGTGATGCATTATTGTTGTAGTGGAGGAACTTCCAGATGAGCCGGAACCTGTTCCTCGGCATGGTTTTATTGAAGTATGGAGTGACGTCCTGTTGATCCACACTCCAATACATTTCTAGATTTGGCTTTTTTATGTAACCGGTGAAAGTGAGTCCAAAGAATTGTTTCAGTTCTGGGACTGTCACCGGTTTCCATGACCTCCCTCTGGAGTGTGGCAGAGTGTCGGGATGTGCCTGTAAAAACTGCTGGGCATACAGGTTGGTTTGATCTGCAATGTGCTGCAGCAGCTCATCAGTAATTAGCAGCTCCAGGAAATCAACCGGCAGGTCAGATTCCTTTCTTTGAAATCTTTCCCATCAAAATATCTGACAAAAACGCACAACTGGGAAATGTCAGTGTTGTCAGTGGACTCGTCAATAGCCAGGGATATGTGTTGCGCTTCCTTGACCCCATCAAGTACACATCGTTCGACGTCCTCTGCCAAGACATGGACACGGCGGGCGGTAGTTGTGGAAGACAGAGGTATTTGCTTAACAGAGGCGATTATCCTGTCCATCGATTTGTCGGTGGCAAGTTCCTCCAAAACAGTGACCATGCACTCCTTAAAAACCTCAGCATCAGTAAATGGCTTGTTATGCTTGGAGAGAACCCAGACAGCCCGAAGAGATGCACTAGTTGCCCTCTCTTGTTCAGTTGACGTTCTGCTAATAATTCCACTAGCATGTCCATATGCAGCTTTTAAGCTCGCAATCTTTCTGTGACGGGCCTCTGACTTTTCTGGGTATGACTCTCTGAAGGCTGCATGCCTTGTGTAATTGTGACGGCGAATATTGTATTCTTTTTCTACAGCTACCGTTTCATTGCAGATGAGGCATACAGGTTTTGCGTTATAAAAAGTGGTCAAGATGAATGCGTACTTTTCAGTCCATTCCTCATTAAAGCTGCGGTTTTCCACGTCAATTTTACGTTTCAGCTTCTTTGAGAGTGACATTTTGTCTGTCCTCACAATTGTGTTCGGAGCCGTTGGTTAGACAGATAGTTAACAGAATGAGATAGCTAACAGATAACAGAATGAAGCTCCAATTACCAAAGGCAATGAATAAGAACTGCAGGTGGAACACTAGAGTCAGAACAATCATTGAAAATTAGGTATGAAGTGAAGCCAAAATATCTCGTTTGCCCCCTGGTGGCTGGTTGGATAATAGGTGTCAGGAGTCTGTTCACACTGATAATAGGCTAATAATCATTAATAACATTAATTTAGTAAGAAAATGGAAATATTAAACAGTAATATGCTAATAGTACTATATACAATAGTATGCCTAAATAAAAGAATTATATATATATTAAAGTCCGGCCCCCACAGTGTATGCTTTGAAAAATTCTGGCACTTGGACAAATATAGTTGGTGACCCCTGATATACAGCATAGAGGCAATGACAAGGTTAGTGAATGAGCGGAAGAGGAGAAAGCAGTGGGAAGATGCATGTGGACGAAGATACGCGTCTTTGTTCTCACCACTTTTCCGAAGATGCATTGGAGGCATTTAATCGACCACCACTAATGAAAGAGCTCACAGGTAAGAAGACTACGCTTTATCATAAAACGATAATTTGATAGCGTCAAATTGCCTTGAACAGCTGCGGACAGAAATATGTGCTCTTTACAAGTTTGTTTACACTCTCCATTTCGGTTGGCATTGGTTGACAGTTGCTGCACAGACACCAGCGATTATGTCCCACTCGCGCCTCCTCACCTCTCAGATCGTCTTCTTTTTGATCGACATTTTGTGTAATGTCTTCTCTGCTGTCCTCCTCACTGCGCTCGGGTTCTCCTCTCGTATTCATAAAAGATGGAGGAGGGGAGGAGGGTGGGCATGTGTTGTGCCCACGCCAAATGAGGCATCATTACGTCACAGACGTGTCGAAGATTTCTGAAATTTCAAACATTGAAAATTTCTAACATCTGTAATGTCCTTGTTTTTTTAGATATCTTCAAATGCTTCGACATAGTAACACATTGTAGTGCCCTCTATCAGCCTGTCGCATGCCATAAATATTGATGTAGCAGGGCAAATTCTCAGCATTTGAAGATTCTGGGCCAATTTGTTTTCTTTTCATATCATTTTCTCCGATATCTTTAAATGGATCTCTTATCCTTTAACACCCTATAGAGAGACGTGCACCACACATGTTCATATACAATTTCGGACCAATCTGACTTAGGCCTACAGTTGATTTTACAGTGAATTTGTATAAGTTTGGCCAAATTTTCCACCTGCAGAAAAATCCATCATGGTGCACTTTATGGGTTCTTCAGGCAAATATGTTCCTCATGAGGAAAGACACATAATGTACCAAGTTTCACACATTTTCATACAACAGGGTAGAAATGGCAGCATTGTGAAGTTACTTGATTTTCTATTTGTTATTATAGCGCCACCTATGGTCTAATCATGGTAATTATTTCTGGCATTGTTACTGATGCTCTCTAGTTGTGGCATGCACATTTATAGCATTTTTGGTCAGGGACTTTTTGAGCTATTTGACCAAAGCAGGGAAAAGAATAATAAGAAGTATACCATCAATAACAATACTGTTCCTACGTAGTAGTAGTAGTAGTAGTAGTAGTAGTAGTAGTAGTAGTAGTAGTAGTAGTAGTAGTAGTAGTAGTAGTAGTAGTAGTAGTAGTAGTAGTAGAAGTAGGAACACTAATTAACTAGCACATTCTTCTACATGTTCAAAGGCAACTGCTCTGTCACTGCGGATAAAACTAATGAAAGCAGTTTATCCTGCTGTCTTTGAGGTGTTTAATATTGAAATCAGTGTGTTATTAATTACATCTGATTAATGATTGCATACATTTTAAATTAAAATTTTAAACACAGAATCATATAATTAACAGATAAATTAACACAGTAATAGATATTTTGATTAATTCAAATTGAATATGTAATTTTCTTCAAAAATGCATTGAAGAATCCATAGAGAATTCCAAATGAGAAGTTGTGACCCATGGCAAGGATAGGACTAAATGTTAGCGAATTAGGTTAGCAAGAGATCTTATATTCGGTATGGATCAACTATATTTCTAAATAACTGTACCAGTGTTTTATTGGTGTGCTGTTAGGTTACTCAATTATGCCAATAACACCAGTCAATTGTGAGTAACACTGTGATGTGGGGTAAGTGCTTGTTCAGGTAAGGTATGGTTGCTCTCACAGGGGAATATCCCTAAAACACTTTAGGGAACTTTATGCTGATTCAGAGATCTGTATCAAATCATGATGCCTTTATAAACCATTATTTCACTGTTCATCATGCCCATGTTTATGTAATAAGAGGTAATCATGATGGCTTGCTTGGGGGTTTCTGAATGTCAATCTTGGCCCACATCTCAGATATCAAATCAGAAAGATTGAAAGAGAGTTTTTCATTTAAATTATTATAGCAAATTATCAAGTGTCAGCTTGACCTTTAGATAAAAGAGGTCATGCACACTATTGTTGATGAGTGAATGCCTCATTGAGGCAAAACATTAGTGATTGTTATTCATGTCCTGCATACACTGGTTTACAATTTGCCAATGAAAACCAATCACTCCAATCAATGGAGATGATTTTGCGCTGGATTATAACAGTATCTTTTCCTCCCATTTTGGGTCCCTTGAGGTCATGTGAAGTGTTGTGTAATATTTCTAGTAAGCTGCTTACTGTTTGAGACATGTGCTGCCCTGAAAACCAAGGGAAAACCAAGGGAAGATTTGACACTATCTCCAGCATCAAAAATGCATTACTAGCTTAATCATGGGGCTCTTTGAAGATTGAATTGTCGTCAAATGAGACAATTCTTCATGTCCCGTTCCTTGTGACTGGCATTTTGTGAGTTGTGCTGGCTAGTTTTGTTTAGTCTCTAACATTTAGCTTATAGCTTTATGCTTAAATAATGCCTCTAATACAAGTTCCAGCTATGTTAGTGTTGTTATTTGTTATCTATATTATGCACTGTCTCTCTAGAGTCCTTCATAATCGAATAATAATACATTGATAATGTGTCTAATAAATATAATCAGTTCCATAGCCAAGTTAGAACAACATGTAAACTGCTACTTGTTATGACACGGGAGCGAGGGGGCTCAAGGACACGACACCGGAGGCAGAATACAGTGTTAGCCCCGTAGGGTATTTATTTACAGTGCAGGCGGGTGGAAAAACAGATGATGAGTCCGGGGGTTTCAGCCTGGCGGGCTGGGGGTAGTGGCTGGCGTGGGCTGTAGAGGAACAGAGAAACAGCGTAAGTCTCTACGGTAGGCCAGTACAAAAAGGTATGTGCGCATCCAAAAAAGCACAAGGGAATTTGTATATGGGAAAAATACAAATCACAAAAATAGTAACAAGAGCAAAGTACACGACTGGTAATAGAGGATACTTGCCAGGCCATTCTTAGGGAAGAACTGACGATGAATGAAGGGAGTCCAGGGTAGATGTAGCCAGAGGGTTGATTGGGAGTGGAGACAGGTGTGTTGGTTTGGGCTGTGGCTAGATAACCCTCCAATCACCGGGAACGAGCTTCACCTGCGGCGGAGAGCACGCTGTGCTCGAGTTGTGGGGGCGGGTGCTCGAGCTGTGGGGGCGGGAGAGGGCGTGTGTGACGGCCCAGCTGTAACAGGACCCCCCCCCCGAGGGGGAGCCTCCTGGCGACCGGCCCGGAGCATCCGGGTGGGCCCGATAGAAGTCCCTGAGGAGGACTGGGGACATGATCTGGGACCGGCGCCGAGGTGAAGAGCCTCTTCAGGTCACTGAAGGCAGCGCTGGCTGCTGGTGTCCACGTGAACTGGCGCAGGGGGGAGGTGAGGGCAGTGAGGGGGGCGGCTACCCGGCTGAAGTCCCGGATGAATCGCCGGTAGAAGTTGGCAAAGCCGAGGAATGACTGCAGCTGTTTCCGGGTGGTAGGTTGGCCCCACTCGACGACGGCCAGAGTCTTCTTGGGGTCAGGGCGAGTCAACCCACCCTCCACGATGAGCCCCAGGAATTCCACAGAGTGAGTGTGGAAAGAGCACTTCTCAGCCTTAATAAAAAGGCGATTCTCCAGTAGGCGCTGGAGGACTAGGCGGACATGTTGGACATGCTCCTCAGGGTTCCTGGAGAATACTAGGATGTCATCCAGGTAGAGGACGACAAAGATGTCCAGCATGTCCCTGAGGACGTCGTTCATGAGGGCCTGAAAGACAGAGGGGGCGTTAGTGAGACCGAAGGGCATCACGAGATACTCATAGTGGCCACGGGGGGTCTTGAACGCCGTCTTCCACTCGTCACCCTCACGAATCCGGACCAGATGGTAGGCGTTCCGGAGGTCCAGCTTAGTGAAGATGGTGGCCCCAAGGAGGGGCTCAAAGTTGGAGCTCATGAGGGGGAGAGGATAGGTGTTCCGGACGGTGATGGCATTGAGCTCACGGTAGTCAATGCATGGCCTGAGGGTTCCATCCTTCTTCTTAACAAAGAAAAACCCCGCTGCCACCGGGGAGTGTGATGGACGGATGAGCCCCTCAGCCAGACAGTCGGAGATGTAGGTGTCCATGGCTGCCTTCTCCGGGGGGGCAAGGTTGTAGAGGCGACTGACCGGAAGTTTGTTGCCAGGGCGGAGCTCGACGGCACAGTCGTAGGGCCGGTGAGGGGGCAGGGTGCGAGCACGCTCCTTGCTGAAGGCCTCTCCGAGGTCGTGGTAGACCTCTGGGATGGAGGAGAGGTCAGGGGGAGCCGGAGGCGGTCGCAGAGGCGATGAGGGGGTATGGGCGGCACGGAGGCACCGGGCGTAACATGCGGTACTCCAGCTCAGGATACGTCCCTCACCATAGCTGACATGGGGAATGTGGAGCTCGAGCCACGGTCGTCCCAGGATGAGCGGGGACTGGGGGGTTTTGAGGATGTAGAACCGGATCTCCTCCACATGGTTCCCAGAGACGGTCAAGGAGAGGGGTGTAGAGCGGTGGGTGAGAGGCCCCAGGCTGTGTCCGTCTAGGGCTGAGACGGAGAGGGGGGTCTCGAGGGCAACGAGGGGAATGGCAGCTGAGCGGGCCAGCTGGGCGTCCATGAAGTTCTCGTCTGCTCCCGAGTCAATGATGGCCTCGACCGTGAGGTTCTGCCCCTGCCAGGAGAGGGTGACAGAGAACCTGGCTGGGCTGGTGGTAGGTGGGGATTGAGAGACACGGCTCACCCGGATTCCCCCTTCGGGTGAGCCTGCCCTTTTGATAGGGACGGGCAGGTGTCACGGAGGTGTCCCTTCTCTCCACAGTAGAGGCACAGGCCCTGGACCCTTCTCCTCTCCTTCTCCGCCGTGGTGAGGCGGGCTCGACCAAGCTGCATCGGCTCCTCGCCCGTGCATGGGGTGTAGGTCGACTCCCGTGCGGAGGAGGGGTTGGCTGTGACGATAGGGTCCTGGGGGCGTGGCGAGCTGGTCTGGTAGCGCCCTCTCTCTCCGACGCTCCCGGGAGCGCTCGTCAACGTCGATGGCTAGGGCCACTAGTTCGTCCAGGGTGGCTGGTCTGTCCCGGACGAGCTCGTCCTTGATGACCTCACTCAGCCCCTGGCGGAAAGCAGATCGCAGTGCCCTGTCATTCCATCCGCTTCCGGCTGCCAGGGTGCGAAACTCGGTAGAGTAGGCCGCCGCGGTCCGGTTCCCCTGGTGGAGTGACATCAGTCGCGCCCCGACCTCCTGTCCTGCAGTGGGGTGGTCGAAAACCCTCTTGAACTCCGTGAGGAAGGTAGCGTAGTCACCGAACAGGTCAGGGCGGGCGCAGAGGGTGGCCTGGACCCAATTCAGGGGGTCGCCGGTGGTGAGGTTGGTGATGAACGCCACCCGGGCTGCCGGCGACCAGAACTGGCTGGGCTGATGCGAGAACACCAACTCGCACTGGAGGATGAAGCCTCGGAACTGGGCGAAGGCTCCGTCGAAGGGGCGGGGGCTGGCTAGGTGGGGCTCCCGTGGCTGTCCAGTAGGTGGTGCCGGTAGCTGGGCAGGGTCAGGGAGAGCAGGGGGGGGGGCAAAGGCTGCGAGCGCGGCCACCTGTGCCGTAAGCGCTTGGGTCGTAGTGATGAGGTGCTGCATCTGGGTGGCGCGGTGCTCCTGGTTAGCCTCCTGGGTTGTATGCGAGTGTTCAGGGCCTGGCACGCTGTAGCGGCCGCCTGGAGGAGGTGAGTGTGTTCAGCGAGGATCTGGATAGCCGTCGGACCGGATCCAGGGGTGGGAGATGGTGCCCGGTCCTTCGTGTCGTCTGAGCCCAATTGCATGGTCAGTTCTTCTGTTATGACACGGGAGCGAGGGGGCTCAAGGACACGACACCGGAGGCAGAATACAGTGTTAGCCCCGTAGGGTATTTATTTACAGTGCAGGCGGGTGGAAAAACAGATGATGAGTCCGGGGGTTTCAGCCTGGCGGGCTGGGGGTAGTGGCTGGCGTGGGCTGTAGAGGAACAGAGAAACAGCGTAAGTCTCTACGGTAGGCCAGTACAAAAAGGTATGTGCGCATCCAAAAAAGCACAAGGGAATTTGTATATGGGAAAAATACAAATCACAAAAATAGTAACAAGAGCAAAGTACACGACTGGTAATAGAGGATACTTGCCAGGCCATTCTTAGGGAAGAACTGACGATGAATGAAGGGAGTCCAGGGTAGATGTAGCCAGAGGGTTGATTGGGAGTGGAGACAGGTGTGTTGGTTTGGGCTGTGGCTGGATAACCCTCCAATCACCGGGAACGAGCTTCACCTGCGGCGGAGAGCACGCTGTGCTCGAGTTGTGGGGGCGGGTGCTCGAGCTGTGGGGGCGGGAGAGGGCGTGTGTGACGGCCCAGCCGTAACACTACTAGCCAGAAAGGAAATAAAATGATAAAATAGTAATTAAGATAAGATTATAAGATAATTAAGATGATAAAACAAAATACACAATAACGTTTTTATAATGTTACAAAATAAAGTGCGGGATGTGCCATGTTGCATCGAGAAATGGTGGCTGACAATTCCTTACCTGTGTATTCTTATGGTCGTATCACTTTTGATGAGCCAGCCTAAAATACGAGCAATAAGAATGTATTAATGGATCAATGAATATAGCGTGGCCCATACTTACTTGCTTAATTTTGCTAAGGATGCATTGTATCTTTTTAAGAGCCGTATTCGGGTCAAATCTTAGCTTGCAATTGTGCATAACACTAGTTATTGTACATATCTCAAAATTACAGCAATGCATTTTTTACTCAAAACAATGAGCATGTAATTTCAATGTAAGATGTGGCATTCAATATATTACGCCAATAATTACTTAATTCCTATAAAAGCTTACTATATAAGCCTTCATGCCCTCAATCAGAATGCATTGTGACTATGAATGAATGAATGAATGAATGAATGAAGGAATGGTCTTTATTGTCATTAATACAGTACAGGTACCATACAACGAAATGTAGGAGGGGGGGGCTCCCCTGGTGCTTGGAAAAAAACAACTAAAAACAAGAGGGCCACGGGTAAAATAAAAAGGGAAAAGAGCTGGTTTACATAAATAAAGGCTATGTACACTATCCACTATACTATACTCCTATACTATACAATAAAACACTGTGCTGTACTCTATGCTATGCTATGAATATCCTAACATTTACCTATATCTGAACCTTATGTACACAAGGGTTGTCATATTGCACATAGTATTGTTGCACATTCATTAAAGTGTCGCAGTTAGCAGGTTTGAAATGTTCACAGTTGTATTTCAATATTGCACTTATGTTTACAATCTAGTAGCTGCCATCAAATTGTCTAGATTGTCCAGGGCCTAGAACCTAGGTCTTTGCTGTGTTCAGGGCCTGAATGGCCCTAGGGTAGAAGCTGAGCTTCAGTCTATTTGTCCGTGCGAACATGGTCCTGAACCGCCTGCCTGAGCGCAGCCGAACAAAGTGTTCGTTCCCAGGGTGGGATGGGTCCCTGGAGATCTTGGAGGCCTTCCTGAGGCAGCGTGTGTTGTACAGCTCTTCCAGAGAGGGGAGGGGGGCGCCGATGATCTTCTGGGCCGATCTCACGACTCTCTGTAGCGCTTTCCTCTCTGCGGCTGTGCAGCTGGAGAACCACACGCAAATGCAGTAGGTGAGGATGCTCTCCACTGTGCAGCGGTAGAAGGTCACAAGCAGCTCCTGTCAGAGGTGGTATTTCCTGAGGACTCTCAGGAAGTAGAGCCGCTGTTGTGCCTTCTTGATGATGGCTGCTGTGTTGGTCCTCCAGGACAGGTCCTTCTGTATGTGCACCCCCAGGAATCGGAGAGTTGAGACTCTCTCCACGCTCCCTCCATCAACGAGCAGGGGCTGGACCTCAGATTTTTTCCTCCTGAAGTCCACGATGATTTCCTGGGTCTTTAACTGGTTCAGCAGCAGGTTGTTAACCTTGCACAGCTTGCCCAGCTGCTCCACCTCATCCCTGTACGCCGCCTCGTCCCCCCCCGAGATGCAGCCCACCACGGTGGTGTCGTCTGCAAACTTTATGATGGAGTTGCTGGGGTGGACGGGGGTGAAGTCGTGGGTGTAGAGGTTGTAGAGGATGGGGCTCAGCACGCAGCCCTGGGGGGACCCAGTGCTGAGTCTGAGGGCTGTGGAGGTGTGGGAGCCCACCCGCACTCTCTGGGGGCGGTCAGACAGGAAGTCCTTGATCCATGCGCAGATGGAGTGTGATAGTCCCAGGTCTAGTAGTTTGGTCACTAGCCTGTCTGGAAGGATAGTGTTGAAAGCAGAGCTGAAGTCCTCAAAGAGCAGTCTCGCGTAGCTGTTCCCCCTCTCCAGGTGGGATAGAGTGGAGTGTCGTCGCGATGGCGTCCTCTGTGGACCTGTGGGCTCTGTAGGCGAACTGGTATGGATCCAGATTGGGCGGGAGGCATGTGACCATGTGGGCCCGGACCAGTTTCTCGAAGCACTTCATGATGATTGGTGTGAGTGCCACCGGGCGGTAGTCGTTTAGGCAGCTCACCGTGCTTTTCTTCGGGACTGGGATGATTGTTGAGGTTTTCAGGCAGGGTGGGATGGTGGCCTGGGACAGGGACTGGTTGAAGATGTTGGTGAAAACCCCGGCCAGGTGGTCGGCGCAGTCCCTCAGCACCCGTCCCAGGACGCCGTCTGGCCCTAAGGCTTTTCTGGGGTCCACCGCCTTCAGCACGCGTCTCACTTCATGCTCTGTGAGGGTGAGGCTGCTGAGAGCTGGAGAGAGCGGTGTTTGTGTTGTGGTTACCTCCGTTCGCCCCTCGTCGAACCGGGCGTAGAACGAGTTCAGCTCTTCCGCCAGCAGGGGGTCGCCCTCAGCGGCTGTGAGCCTGTTGGCTCTGAAGTTTGTCATGTGCCTGGAGTCGTTGCTCAGGAAGCATTCCTCAATCTTCTCTCTGTGGTCTGCCTTGGCCTCCCGGATGCCACGGTTTAGGTTAGCCCTGGTGGTGTTGTACAGCAGTTTGTCCTTCGCTGAGAAGGCGTTGTTCCTCTCCTTGAGCAGTTGTCGGACCTTCTCAGTCATCCATGGCTTCGTGTTGGGGTAGACCCGGACACGTTTGTCCACGGTGGCTGAATTGGTGCAGTTCACTATGTGGTTCAGAACCGACGACGTGAACTGTTCCAGGTC
This sequence comes from Nansenia antarctica, assembly GCF_963989245.1. Lineage (NCBI taxonomy): Eukaryota > Metazoa > Chordata > Actinopteri > Argentiniformes > Microstomatidae > Nansenia > Nansenia antarctica. The sequence continues at coordinate 46,373,229 of NC_137688.1, read as the reverse complement.
CTCATGCTCATATTCCTGCCATGAGGTGTCATTCAGGCAGATCTGCAGTGGAGCGGACCCTGCTGGCCAGGTTCTGACAGTCTTAGTGGTGATGGGAGCACTTTTCCTCATGGGAGTGTAGGCTGGGATCAGGAGGATGGACACGTGGTCAGACATGCCTAGATGAGCTAGCGGTCTAGCTTTGTAGGCAAGCTTGATGTTGGTGTATACCTTGTCCAGTGTGTTATCTCCTCTTGTTGCACATTTAACATGCTGATAAAACTTGGGTAGTACTACCTTCAGGTCAGCATGATTAAAATCCCCCGCTATGATGTGCACTGCTTGAGGATCTGTGCTCTGTCCACCACTGATGACGTCATGTAGCCGGGCTAATGCTAAGCTAGCATCCGCGCTTGGTGCAATGTAAACAGCTGTTATGTACACTGCCTGGGCCTTCCCCGCTGCCTCACTAATACAGCGCTGTTTGGAAGAACCACACTGAAGCTCCCACTGAAATCCATCAGCCTGGGCTATAAACAGGAGAAGGTGAGACTCGTGTTCGAGCTGAGAGACTCACCCGACCCGTTTGTCCAACACAGCAAGGCCCAGGTTCGCACAGGACGCAAGTGGGATGCCACGCAGGCAGTTGACTAGGCCATCAATCGCTTGAAACACCAGGAGATCATCGGGGTGCTGCAGCCAGGCAGGACTGGTTTTGGATGGGGATCAGCACCCAAGATGTGGTCCAAGGCAACGAGGAAGGAAAGGAAAGATCTAGTGATCTCCGAAGTCGTAAAGATCAAAGAGGAGTGCTACAAAATCAGAGCCGTGGGCCAACAACAGCAAGGAAGGTGGACAACGTGGGAGGCTGTGATCAACAGAGCCATCACATGGAAGGATATGTGGAGGCTGCCCCAAGCAAGGCTGGGCTTTTCGATCAGGGCCACCTACGACACCCTTCCCAGTTCCCGGAACCTGCACCTCTGGTACGGCACAGAGGAGACCTGCCAACTCTGCAACGCCAACAACCCAAACTTGCGACACATCCTCTCTGGATGCAAGGTGGGACTGACGCAGGGTCGGTACAGATGGCGGCACGACCGGGTGCTGCGCAAACTAGCGGAAATTCTGGAAGCACGCAGACTGGAATCAAACAAGAGCAGCCCAGTCACATCACAGCAGCGGATCCATTTTGTCCGGCAAGGGGGAGAAAGTCAGGGCAGCAGCATGAAGCAGTGGTCCCTCCTGTCTCCTGGAGGAGAGTGGAACTTGAGAGCTGACCTCGATCGACAGCTGAAGTTCCCACACGAGATCACATCAACCTCCCTTCGGCCAGATGTCGTACTCTGGTCTACCCCGATGAGGACAGTCATCATGGCGGAGCTGACCGTTCCATGGGAAGAGGGGATGGAGGCTGCCTTCGAGAGAAAGAAGGAAAAGTACACAGACTTGGCAGCTGCGTGCTCGCAAGCAGGGTGGAGGGCAGTCACCTATCCTGTGGAAGTTGGGTGCAGAGGCTATACAGGAACATCTACACAGCGGCTCCTGAGGTCGCTGGGGATCACAGGATCCAAGCTGAGAAAGGCGCTCAAAGACCTGGCGGAGGAGGCTGAACAAGGGAGCTTCTGGCTCTGGCTCAGAAGAAAGGACAAGGCGTGAGGGAAAGGAGGATCCTAGGGCTGGCTGCAGGAAGTGGCAGGGAGACGTCCCTGTCACTGCTCCACCACCTTGAGATGTTCCGGGATTAAAGGAGCGAAACATCAGTGAAGGGTGGCTCCCGGCTGACGACCCTGCAGTCAGCCCACTGGCACCGTCGGAGGTGCGACAGGCAGCAATGCCCAGCAGGTATACCCCCCTGTGCTTCCATCTATCCTCCTCTTCTTACTCTAGTGAATTTCCCACCCTCCCTTGTCTTAAACCTGTGAGGTTTTCAAATGGGTTCAAGAGAAACTCACAAGGAAAGGAAAAAGTGAGCACTTTTGCCAGTCAATAATTTAGCCATGGACAAATAGGACAAAAAACATTGCCCAAAGAAACACTTGACATGCTCCATCTTTTAAGATAGACTCAGCAATTACATCATCATGGGCAACTTCCTGTTGAAGGATATGCATTAAACAGTTAAATAAAAAATCACCTATAGCATAAACCTGGCTTTGGCACATACAGCTCCCAATCCTATGATTAGGTGCCTGGAATATCCTTCAAAACTAACTGGTTGGTCATGCTGGGAGCTGTGTCACAGACAGTTGTCACCTCTTCACACGTGTGTTTAGTGGCAAGACCCCTGCTGTCACCTGCTGTTCACTCACTCACTCTCTCTCTCTCTCTCTCTCTCTCTCTCTCTCTCTCTCTCTCTCTCTCTCTCTCTCTCTCTCTCTCTCTCTCTCTCCTCAGAACCATGTGTTGGACAGGAAGCGTTAGTAAAGAGACAGAGATAAGTGTGTCACCGTTTTACTTCTAAAATTAAATGTTCTACTTATGGTTTCAAATTACAGTGTAATTCCCAGACATCAGGGCCACTTCAATTGTTTCCTTTGATTGTTCTTCAGCTGAAAGGTCAAGTCTAATGGTTCAGTTCTTTCTTTGACAGATCCTGGAATCACCGGGGTGGAAAATATGCTGTACCACACATTAAAAGGGAGATGGACTGTACTTGGTAGCTGGGATGCACACCTAAAGAGTGTCTAATCCCATGTCCTCTAATTATGTTTGTGAAATGTCGAGGCCTACATCATTACATAACATAAATAGTTCATGACAAACAGAAGTTAATTTAATGTTGACTGTGGTTCACCACAACATTGTAAGTACAGTGCTACAAAAGGGGTTTAAACCTTTTTAAAGGTTGATATGATGGTATTCTTACTTAATTTCTGTTGTGACATCCTTAATATTGTTTTGTTTTCCTGTACAAACTAAATCCTACGGTATCTTTCACAAACAGCTTTTAGTTACGAGTTGCATTACCAACAAGCTTACGGAGATCTAAACAGAACTATTTGCGGTATTCTCCATCAAGGTGCATTCAATGGTAAAGCCTGGAAAAATAAACAAAGAGAGGGGAAGGAAATGGCATCTATTCTTACCAGCGAGAACAAGCTAATAGCTAGTTGTCAGATGTTAATGCAGGCTTACTCCCACCCCCAACTGAGAGTTTGTCCTCATATCCTGTTCCACATCAATGGGGGTTGCACAATTACAAAAAAGTTATCCAAACTATTATTACTGCGGCCTCTTCAGTGGGTGTGAGATAATTACAAGGCCGCAGCAGTACACCGGAGAGTAACAATCAAAGACATGTAAATGAGCTAACGTGCATTCATTATGATTCTTCGTCTCAACTGGTCGAATGGATCCGCTGACACAAATTCAAAGGCAACGGTGTTGCCATGACATTCAATGCTGTCTTACAGTCCCTCTACATTTCTTGTATTCCTTTTCAGATTAGATCTGAATATACCATAAAAGAATGATACCATGAAAACAATCTTTGTCATACTGCTTGTTGTTTTTAATCAGATTGTCATCAGGTATACTCCCATAATTCAATAGCTTCCATCTCTGCTCTACAGCCCATTTTTATTAATATTCCTTGCATAGGTTCACTGCTCTGAGTCTCTATCATTCCACTGGTGTGCTGTTAGAATTTTCCCCTGGTGCTAAATCAACATCAGTCTGGGGTCATCAAACTGTAAAGCTTGCCATTGATTTATGCACTAAGCCTGTGAAATACTGTGCCTTTAATTAAAGTTCCCAACTGGTCAAGAGCAAATACTGGGGGTGGAGAGAGGGATATGATATGGAATACAGAGAGAGAGAGAGAGAGAGAGAGAGAGAGAGAGAGAGAGAGAGAGAGAGAGAGAGAGAGAGAGAGAGAGAGAGAGAGAGAGAGAGAGAGAGAGAGAGAGAGAGAGAGAGAGAGAGAGAGAGAGAGAGAGAGAGAGAGAGAGAGAGAGAGAGAGAGAGAGAGAGAGAGAGAGAGAGAGAGAGAGAGAGAGAGAGAGAGAGAGAGAGAGAGAGAGAGAGAGAGAGAGAGAGAGAGACCAGACTAAATAGTGAATAGGCAGGGCTAATGGCTAATGTTTTATTACCAGGATTATAAATGGTTCGTCTTTCATGATTGAATATTAGACAGAGTGAACATTTCATTAGACTGTGATTGATATGTAATACTCCTGTCTAAATAAATGTTTGTCCTTCAAGATAATTCTGACATCAAGTATGAGACAATTGCTCCCCAATCATATTGTGAGTGAGGTATTAGAGGCGAGTAATAGAAAAATAAAATAAAAAAATCTCTGAAACCAAAAGGACTAAAGAAATGGAATTTAAGCATCCATAAAGCTTAATCAGACATAGACGAGAGTGGCGAAAGAGCAAAAATAAATAAATAGCAAGAGTATATTATGAGGTCAAAAGTAATTAAAAATAAATTAAAAGTTTGAGATTTGAAACAGAGAAAAACATGCTCACACAGATGCTAAGGTAATTGTTGGGCATTGATGGTGGTGGTTAACGAGGGCCCCGGAGATAATTACTGTAATTAATATGGACTTGTGTGAGCCCGGAAGTCATTGGTAGACCGTGCCTGTTAAATGTTAAATCACTGTCATTCAAAAATGACACTTTTTGAGGTAGCACATGGTTTTGCAGATAAAAGATATGAGTAATAGAATATACAGGAACCCCCAGGAATAATATGATGCATGAAACAAACTGCAGCTATGTTATTCATATTGTGAAATATATGGGTGTATGAGGTACATTAATGTTGTGGTGTGTAGTGTGTGGATGCAGGTATCGTTGTTAGGTGATACATAACACATTTCGTTGTACTGTTGTGCAATGACAATAAAGCTTTTTGATTCTGATTCTGATTATTTTTCCCTCAAGTTCAACAAGTGTAATTATTGCTAATATAGGATGTATAATAGTAAATGCAAATAGCTGTCTAAGAGATAACTTGGATGGGCATACTGTAATTTCTTACGGATGGTGGGCCTCCCAGTACTTGTATTTTTAGTCGCTACGCCTTTGAACAGCTCGTACCAACACATTGTTAAAGGACAGAACACTCACCACTAGAGAACATGTGTGGGAGGCTCTTACAATGAGAACTCATACATTTCCACTTTGTCCAAATGGGTAATGTAACCTTTGCATTTGACTTTTCATATAATCTGCCTTAGGCAAATACGATTGATTTCAGCAGAAGAGGGAAGGCAGTGTGTAGGTTGGATTCACCTCCACATGGACAGTTATAGCAAAACACATTTTAAAAAGCATCCCTTTCTTTCTCCAATGTTTGTCAGAGCTGACTTCCACAAGAGATATATTATTATTCCTGTATCACCCATGGTAACAGAGGAAGAGGAAAGACACAAAGCATGACATGTGAGAAGCCTCTAACACTGCTGTTTGTAGGTTTCTTTTGTATACAGGAAGTCCAAACATACACTCAGAGTAAACATACCCTTTGTAGATGGTCACACTGGTCTAATAATGTAGAGGCATTGGGGGTGGGTCATATTTAGCGTCCTAAAAGGTGTAACAAACTACAAATGCTTCAGGGAATGGTTGTATGACCTAAAGTCAGACATGTGGAAAATCCTGTGGCTTAGTTGTAGCCTATACCAATGATTGTGTTGTGATTGGATCAATGGTCAAGCAAAACAACAACAGATCTCTCAGTGATAACAACGCTATGGATTTAAATGCTGTGTACATGTGTCTGTGCCAATATTCTACTCATAACTATGGCATTGTTCCCTGATATTTGACTTGGCAAACTGGCTAGTTATAATGGTTTCGTAAGGGGCAGTGCTGAAGCAATATAAGACTAGCCATTTCATCAATGTTTTCTATATGTGCCAAATACAGTGCAAAGTATAAAATGTGCACAGTATGATGTATTTGTCAACCTAACTGTATTTCTCTGACATGAAAAAGCACAGCGCTCTGGTTCATTATCCCAAAGAATATCACTTTATTTGACAGTATTTTCAGGTCTTTATGAGATAAATGCATCATAACACTTCTTGATATTGGTTAAAATGTGTAAAACATGTTATAACTGTAATAACCCAAGTTATTTTACAATGTTACATAGTACTAGTGCCGCCCCTGCTTGTTCTGCAGGTGAGCCAGTCAAAGCAAGCCAACAGGGTGTTGTCCGAGTCAGACAAAACGGTCTACTAGATCAGCAACACCTCTACCAATCTCCTCCAGATGGTCAGAGGAGTCTGCCAAGACATGCATAGTAACAACATGACCTCCAGATCAATTAGCCAACATCAATGTTTCTAGACTGCTAGACATCCAGAGATGCCACCTTTTCCCTGAAAAATCAGTTGTGAGGAATTCCTCCGAAAGTGTATGATGTACAGTAAATATTTCCAAGAGTGATTTAATTTGTCTTTATAACGTTTAACAATATATATATATATTATAATATTATTCAACCATTCATCACTTTCAACACTGTTGATCATTTCTATTATACTTTCAAAATGATTATTTTATCAAATAATACACATGAGAAGACAAGAAAAACAGTGTGTACAGGTGAGGTGGGAAACCTAAAAGTGTTTATGAAAATAAAATAAAAAGAATAAAATGACGAGAGAAAATATGAAGAAAAGAAAGAAATATTTAAATAATATACTGTATTTATTTCAGAATTCATGTATTGATTTATGAATCACTTTTTTGTCTTCCTCTCCTTGTATGGAATGGAATGGAATGGAATGGAATGAATGGACTTTATTTGTCATTGCTACAGTACAGGTACCAAACAACGAAATTTAGGAGGGGTGGCTCCCCTGGTGTTAGGAAAGGGGATTTTTTTTTTTTTTTTTTGAAAAAGCATAAAAGCATAAAATCACAAGAAGGTAAGGAGCTGGTTTACATCAATAAAGGCTATGTACACAATCCACTGTACTATACTGCACTATGTGGAGGCAACCGATGTCGAGCTCCAGGGACCTTTCCTCAGGAACACAACTCCTTGCATCCTCTCCTCCATCCTCTCCTCCATCCTCCACTTGCTTAGTCCTCAAAAAGCTTTGGAGGAGCATGTAAGGAGAGGAACCTTGCAAAGAGTAGTGTAGCTTACAATGGAGAAAAGGCTGTGTGTAGCCTCCTCAAGTAGTGGAGAGGAGGCACAGAGAGGTGGTATCGTATTGGCTGGACTTCCATTAACATGTACCATTACTATTTACCCCCTAAGCGACCTACTCTCTTTATAATCCACAGACAACCATGCAATGAAACACTGGTTGTGTGATCTCCAACTGAGGGTATCATATACTAATACAAGGTATTGCATCTTGACACAACTACTAGATGAAATATCTATTATTTTGTGACGACCTCTGGTGAGATAGTGAATACACAAGTAATCTATACTTCGATTAGGGAAACGAATAGAGAAATGACCCCAAAGTATCAACATCATTATTAGGTCTTATTCCCATGCCAGTGGGGGCAGCAACACACAAAACTACATGCTGGAGCTTTTTTTGCTTGCTTTTCGAAACAATGAAGTCAAACAAGCTTATATTTTGGATTCTGATTGGGTAAGACAGTTAAACTAAACTCATGAGCCCTTTATAAGTTAAATATGACTATATATCATTCATTTAAAAGTCTAGAAATGCACCGTATGTACTGTATCAATCCCAGATTGTCCCTTTAAGCTTAGAAAAGCTGTCATGTTTGATGAAATTTGTTAAACAACCATGAGTTTATGCACAGTAAGAACATTGTTATTCTCATGAATTACCTATTCTCTCTGTCTTTGCATGTATCCCGTAATGTTACAAAAAGGCATATGCTCCGTTTTGAGCTGGAGTTTGGGTCAAAAGTCAGACGTGCCTTTGGCAGCATGAGTCCAGGGGCAGAGGATTCAGCTGAATCAAGAGTTCCCAGGTGGCTTTTCCAAACGAAGGTCTGCCTTGCATGCTGCTAGAGCCCCATGTGTGAACAGTTATTACATTCTGCATCTGCTGAAGAGAATAAGGGCTGCCCTCGGGTGCATGCCTGCAGCATGCAGTAATCACACTGTATGATTCAGTGTATGGGACTACGGTCTTTTATGCTCAGATATGCTGTAGTTCAATGGTTAAATTATAGCTCTTAATACTAATACATACAAATAATACAAATAAAATACAGATATAAAACATTTTTTGACGCGAATTAATCATATTACCATAAATTCATATTACCATGAATCATAACTTGGACTGACATGCATGGCAAATGCCTGTAGAGGGGTTTCAAGACAGACTGATTTGTGTACTGGATTATAATGAGACACTCGTTGGCTACATTCATGACCACTTGTCATAGACGCTAATCACCACCACTTTTACAAGTGTTCTGTCCCTTGTCAGAGATGAATGGACATCCTGTTTGCGATCAAATTGACACCCCTTTTTTTCACTATACACAGTATAGTATGGTTGAATGAAGGCTTCATATGTGGACTAGGAATATTCTATATTTTCCCTTATTACAGAGACTCGGACAGCGACACTAGTTTCAATAACAATAATTGATGAATGGAGTAGAGCTAGCTAGCCAGCCCTGAGCTAGGTTCAAAAGACAGACAGTGTTCTGAGACACAGCCAGCTTTCCTACCCGCTACGGTGGTTAGTTCCAGAACAGATCTGTCTGAAACCAGTTGTGAATAGGGAGTATAACAATAACAGCTTAAACAAGCAATTCAACCTGCTATTGTCTGTGTACAATAATGTTTATTGAAAGTAACAATCAGCACTTTGAAAACGTTCAGTTAACACAGGAGAGACATGTAGGCCTACCTGTGATAGCAACTGGTTGAATCCCAGATTGCCTCTTTAACGAAGATCCCAAATTCGAATGTCCCAAAATATTAATATTTTATTTAAATCATCCCAAGGCAATTTAGAATGTGATGCTCTAGTGGAAAACATCTGGTTTCTGTTAACTCAATAGAGTAGTACATAGTACCAATGAAAAACATATACACTTACAATTGAAGTCTAATAGGAACCTGTTGAAGTGAAAATAAATGCTAAAGGAAATCTTTCATTTTCAGTAGGCCTACAAGTATAATATAAATTCTGTTTTCATTAGGCACTTTTATGACCAAGTTCCCAAGTGAAAAACATAAGGTAGGAATGGATGTTTCCGTCCCAAGTTATTAATCAAACAACAATGCTTCCAAATAGTCCTAAGGTGCTGAATTTCTTCTCCTCGACGACACTCCATGACCAATTTCCCATCACGCACGGTGACTCACCCCATTTTGGAGAAGCTAGCGCAACGACTTTTATTACCACAGCACAAGCAGACAGAGACTCATAAACGTGACGGGTGTGATAACTCGCCCGCACCTTGTCACTAAGGCGAGAGGGATGGGACAAAGGTGTGACGAGGAAGGGCAGGAAGCGATCATCTTCCTAGGTGTTGAATGGTTTTTCCAGCGACACAGCCTGTCTGAAGTGACAGAGTGAGAGGCAGGCCCGACAGTGATGGGTGTCAAAGAGGGTAGCCATTGTGGAAGGTCCAGCCTTTTTCATATCTCCCGCTATTCAGCCATGGGTTTACACTTTCTTCACTAACCTGCAGTCCCAATGTAACCTAGCCGAGGTAAAGGGGAGTAGGCCCTATGGCTTTTTCAGTACAGATGAATGACATGAGTAAGCACTCTACTTACTATTTACGCCCATTAAAACTTCTTTCCCAACCCCCAAAACTGTGATTAGGGTTTGGGTGATTATCTTTTCAAGGACATTAGTCATTAGAAGACATAGTGGCAATGCCTGAACATGGCCACACATCCATTTGTTATTGTTAAAGAAGATTGATGATGAAATGCCTTTTTTTTTACATTAAAGGGATGGTTCAGCCTATTTTCATGTTTAGGTGAAATTATCCTAAGTGGTCCTCATATGCCAGTAGTGAAAGCTCTGTTCTCCACTTGGCTACCGCAGCAAAGGCTAACCGTTGGCAACACCCTCTCCAAGAGACAGGATTCCAATGGCACTTAAGTTAGCATTGTTGAAATTACTTGCCAAAATGTCAGAGAAAAGTCAGTCAAAGTTGTTCAACTTAACATGAAACTAGGCTGAACCATCCCTTTAAGAACCATGTCAGAAGTGACATACACGTTATGGCCCTGCAACAAAATGTCAGACCACACATTTCCATTTCTGTCAGTTCATATTTGTAAAATGTATAAAGAGTGGAAAATGATTTAAAGCAGGGACTGTGATTAACAGGTCAGCGTATTGTAATGCCAAATGACATAGGGGGGCAATCACCACTCGTAGGCCATCATATTATATTCATGGGTCTTTGTAATTTTGGCTCAGGGGTACAGTCGACCACTGCACAGACAGTAACTTATTGCTGGTGCAAATAACAGCTAGTGACACAGCCACTACCCTTTTACATGAATATTCAATACCATATACTGTACATACATGCCACAGTGCCCCCTCGCTCAGAAACACATTTCCGTTCCCCCTGCAGTAACATATGAATTGTGCCTCTGTCAGGTAATTCAGCTTAACAGGGTATTTTCTCTACCTGCACATATAATAGATGGGGCAATATCCAAACGCAGACCAACTTAGTACACCGTGTACATATATGACTCAGGGGATGCTAAGAAGTGACTGTGTCCACGTGAAGGCCCTCCTAGTCATAGACAGATGACACACCTCCAGACCCATCTGTTCATTTACCTCTAGAAGGAAGATTCAGTACTCTATTTTTATCTATGGTGTTTGCCAGAGGTGCTCTGTTTTGCTCAGTGTTAAATGAATTAAATGGGCATGTGGCCAAAGTGCTGCTGCAAACCCATTGGATATGTGCAGCTCTCTCTCTCTCTCTTTCAGGCCTGGAGAAAGATATATAAACTATACTGGGTTTTCTGTTTGTTTTTCACTTTGGCTGTGGGCTATTCTATCACTAAGGTGAAGATAGTGAAATAGAGGCTCATTTAAATAGGCTCAGTATACTATTTTGGGATGAAAGAAAAATCCCTTTGAGCAAAATGTTACCTTTCTCCAGTCTCCATTTGAATCATATAGTAGGCCTAGATTAAATGATACTGTACACATGATGCTATTACTGCCTTAATGATGCAATCATCAGTTTGAAGTTCCAGTATGTAGATGTGAGCTTTAAAATAGTGTTAAATCACCATGATAAATTAGGTAGTGATACCAGGAATGAGATCAAATGTCATTACCAAAATCCTTTACATACCTGCTTTACATTTATTTTGTTTCCAAGCGTAGAATATTTATGTAAACATTTTCAGTGTGTGGCCAAAGAGGGCAGCAAAGCCCAAAGCTACATGCTTCACCTTTCAGGGTACTCTATCACACTCTCCAATTAAAATCAAATTACCTTTATAGCTTTTCCCCATGCACATAAAAGAGGTGAGTCCAGGAGGGCTAATTTCTGTCCGATGGAGTTTTATTTCAGAGACACGCAACTTTTACGCACAACTCTTTTACACACAACTGCCTCTAGTGGAAAATAGCTCTGTAACGTAGCTTTAAAGAAGAGGCACAGAATCTCCTGTGAGAACTCAGCCTGTGCCAGTCAGCCAGCGTGCCTCTGTGCTGCATGACTGCCTCTGTCATCTGCAGCATACGGAGGCACGGCGGTGGCCAGGTGGTTCCCACATCTGGCCCATTACCTCTCAACCACTGCAATGACTCTCCATGCCATTAACAGCCTGTTGAAATAATCTCATCAAGACCCGATGAGTCAGCCACTGTCATCTTCGATGCCTGTCTGAAATGTAGAGTTGTTGACTTGGACTAAGCTCATTCCAAGGAACTTGAATATGTGAAAAAACATTGCTTACATTTCTGTTCTTCTCTTTCATTGAGGAACAAGGGACAGCCGGTGGCGAACCAGACTACGGAGACAGACTATGGGACCCGAACACAGAGAAAGACATAATTACAACGCTCTCTAAAACACTGCTAAAGGAATGCCTATTCTAGTGTGTGTCCCACCTTGTTGGCCAGTATATTTAGCCTCTCATTCTATTTTTTGTGTTCCACGCGACGCCATAACATCACCTGACCACAACCCTCCCGCAACGATGACACCATGACATGGCAGCGGACGTACAGAGGACACACATTCACTGAAACGGGAAGTTTACCTTTGGACTGAACTGTCTTAATGGTAATAGAGCTTTTGCTAATTTTTGATTGTTGTTGTTTAGGAAACAGGCATAGACATACAAGACTTGGGATTGTCAATACTGTATTTAAGATGATCAAGTGCCCTACTGTGTAGCAAGTAAAATAACTGCTCTGGCGTTTTTTTTACGTTTGAGCAAGCTACATCCCGGTCTAGCAGCTATGTTATTGCTTTTAAAACCTGAGACGTTAATTGTTGTTGTCTCTAGTCACTAGTCGGAACTCCCTTCGCCCAGCAGTCACTGACTGATGATTCTCTTAAAACATTGTCACCCTAAGTCTAACATCCTGCCTAATACGATTGTCAAAGGTCAGCCTTGTAAGCTTTAAACACTCAGGCCTGCAAGTCCTCAACCTTTACTTCCAGTGCTCTCACTTGACACCAAGGGACACAACGGCACCTCAAACCATGTGCCACTTGACCCTGAGCACTGCACCAGTCTGTGCATTCTATCCATCACGTAAGGAACAGAGGCAAAACTGCTGTCACGGCAGATTTTTCATGCATGCAATATTCAAGGTACTGTCAGTGACTTTAACGCCAGAGAGATACATAGGGGGGAAAGGAGCTTTGAAGATAAATTACTGGATCACATCATACTATGGTAGACCCTGCTATGGGCACAGCATTTTCAGCAGAGGAACTCAGAGAGAATACTGCTTACAAGTTCTATACAGACTCCTGACCCTGGTTGTTTACCACTTTCAACAGAGGGATGCCACTCTATGATGATTGGCATTCTCAGTTTCCTGTTTCCAGTATATTCAACTCAACCTGCACCTGTACATGAAATAATTGGGATCGAGGAGAAATTGGTTATTCTGCTGTAGTTTGGTACCACGGATGTGGGCTCTTTTATAATCAGTCACATCACAGAGGCTGACTGCAAATCTCTGGTGTTTGCTGTGTCTACAGAGCCCGCTGTATGGAGGGCAGAGAACACACAATGTAGGCTATCCTTACTTCATGCTATGCAAAGCCATCATCAACCAATCCTAAAAAAGGTCTGTGGTTTATTCATCTGTCCTCATTTAAAGCCAAATCACAGTGTTTTCATTGATTGCCTAGTCCAATTAAAACACAGAGGGTACAGGCGAGTAATAAAGGCAAGCATGTTGACAACAATGGTGTCAAGTGCTGATCGATGACAGATCCTCCATTTATATCAGTGTACAAGAGACAGAGAGAGAGAGAGAGAGAGAGAGAGAGAGAGAGAGAGAGAGAGAGAAAGAGAGAGAGGGGGGAGGGAGGGAGGGAGACAGAGAGAGAGATAGCAAGAGAGAGGTGGGAGGAGGGGGGTGAGATAGAAGTATTGTTGTTTGTTCCTGGCGTACTCCCCTGTCCTCAATGACAAGAGTTGCTGATGAAGTTGTTCCTAAATAAAGAAAGACTACTGTAATGAATGCCTCACCCTTCCTGCCAAAAACTGCATTACAGGCCCCTAATGCTCTCCCTTGTCTGAATCAGTCTATCAGCGGACCTGTTCCCCAGCGAGAGTGAATTAAAAATCTGTAGAGGAATTACCAATGGAATTGAAGGAGAAAGGGTGAGTTGGATGGAAGGAGAGGCCATGTCAGCGAGGTCTCATGCAGGTACAGTACATTGTTTGCAGACATGCTTTTTAAAATGAAAACTCTTGATCATTTCCAAAGTGAATAGCTCTCATTCTTGTGTTGAACTTTTTACCCTCCTTTTCCCACTGTCAGAGATGGTCATCGTTGTAGCTGTTGTGACTGATGTGCCAAAACTCTCCTGTTAATATCCGTTGCAGCTGACTTTTTTGTCCTAAGGTGTTATGTGTTAGAGCAGTTGTCATGAGGCCTTTATAAGGTAGAAATACCAAATCATATATAGTGTAAACTCCTGATAAATGCAATGGCCTGGGACTCCAGAATTAGTGCAGTAAACATTAAGACCAGAGAAAGTATGTGTCTTTGAATCAGGGCTAGTGACCTAGTACCTACACAAGTAGCGACCTATACACTAAATAGATCATTTATCTGAACTGACCTTATCAAGAGTCAACTGCGTTTTCAATTCAGGGCATGTTAGAGAAGAAACCAGGCCGACGCAGTAGGAAAAAGAGCAATGGCGAATTGTTAATTCATAATCACAATGAATTAGTGATTGAGTGAGGCTGTGAGGCAGGAGGCATATGGATAAGTGGGGGTTGCAGATGCTCCATAGTGCCAAGGGGCTTCAAGGAAAGGGAACATTTCACTGCCTCACCACACACACACACACACACACACACACACATACACACACACACACACACACACACACACACACACATACATTCAATGTGACACAACCACTCTCTTCATCTTCTGACAGAACACTTCTGACAGAACAACTGAAAGTTATCCGTTGTCCAACACTCTTATACCACACATGCTACTGTAGCATGGAATTTCTTCGTTTGACACTGTTACATTTTGAAATGATGTTTTTTATGATAACAGCAATAATACAGCAAGGGCTTGTATATGGATAGCTGTCACCTCTGTGTGTGAATTAACATCCAAGGTTCTGCAGATGAAACATGTGTTATTGTGAAGGGCAAATAGGCCAGACCAAATTTCCTCAGGACGAAGAGACACTAGTGACTTCAAAGGCACCAATTCAGTTTGTCTGTGATGTGTACTCCAAGCTACTGACCCTCTCCACCTCAGCTCCCTTGATTGGATTGAGGCTTGCACCCCACCCTTGTTTCATCCTGAAGTCCCATCTCCTTGGTTTTGCTGACGTTGAGGGAGAGATTGTTGTCCTGGCACCACAGTGACAGGTCTCTTATCTCCTCTCTGTAGGCTGTCTCATCATTGTTAGTGATCAGGCCAACCACAGTGTCATCAGCAAATGCAATGATGGTGTTGGAGACTTCCATGGCCACGCAGTCATGGATGTACAGCAAGTACAGGAGGAGACTAAATATGCAACTCTGGGGGCCCTGTGTTGAGAGCCAGTGTGGGGGACGTGTTGTCGCCTATCCTCACTACCTGGAGTCTGCTCTTTAGGAAGTCAGGACCCAGTTGCAGAGAGAGGTGTTAATCTCCAGCATCCTAAGATTGGTGACCAGCTTGTAGGGCACGATGGTGTTGAATGCTGAGCTGTAGCCGATTAACAGCATTCTCACATACTAGGTGGTATCCTTCTACAGGTTGGATAGGGCAGTGTGCAGTGCAATGGTGACTTTATAGATCTATTGTTCCGGTATGCAGTATCATTACTGATCTAGTGGAAGGGGTCACAAGATGCCCATCTCACGCAAAAACATTTGGGTAAGCTCCAGGATGATGGAACAACTGAAATATGTCAATATGGTTATCACACACATTCCTGAATTAAATAAAACATTTGTTATCAGATATTATGTTAATTTCGGCCCAATCGCGTTTCCTTTTCCTTCCCCTACGGCTCGTTTTGGAGTGCCACTCACTTTGGAGCCAAGCCCTCGGAACAGAGCCACAAGGGGCAGTGGTTGAAATCTTCCCTTATTTTAATGGGACAACCCTTCAAAACCCTGATACGTCATCAGTCGTATCATAGAAAAGCATGGACGCTTGCAATTCATTCACAACTTAAGTTTCATCCTATCGCACTGGCCACTAGTGCATGCTGCCCACCGGGGACTGGGTTCGAATCCCAGCTCGCCAGATCCGGATATGGCTGGGGCACACACGGAGAGCGGCATATTGGGCGGCCGCTCCCGAGGGCGGGTATAGGAGTATTTCCGGACAAGGATCCGTCGCGCAACACCGCCCCCTAGGTGCCGGAATAACGGTGCTGGGCTCGAGGAGCCAGTCAGCTAGTCTGCCTGGCGGCCTCCTCTGGGACTGCCGGCCACGGGGTCGTGCGGCGGATCCTATGCAATAGGCAGGGGATAATTGGATGCTAGGTTGGCTACCAAATTGGCTACCAAATTGGGTGAAAAAAGGGATAAAATCTGAAAAATAAACTTTTTAGGATAAATAAGTTTCATCCTATCAATCGAAACAATGTTTCATTATCAGGCCAGTTCATGACAGAATAGCGGTGCTCTGTAGGCTAGCAACCTGTGCTCCTACCCTGCCAGTCTGCACTGATATTAGAGGAGTGGTAACAACCCGTGCTCCTACCCTGCCAGTCTGCACTGATATTAGAGGAGTGGTAACAAGTGCAACAACTAAGCGGCTGAAATGTTGTTACATTTTGGGCGTCATATTCCAAGGGGGGAAATGCGACATGGAAATATGTCATAATCCGGGATCGCTACACACAGCTAGACACAAACACATTATTACACAATATATACAGTATATACATTATATATATATATATTATATATATATATACACAATAGTACACTTTATTATTTTATTTTAACAAAGAAAATAATTACATTTATGGTTTTCTCTTCCTGCTTGTAATTCCTGTTTTCACTATGTCGATGATTTGCAAGGCATTCTGGGATTTCATAACCCTCCGTTTGTGGCTCTCTTCGGAGTCTGCTGGTAAAAAAAATCTTAGTTTGGAGCCATAAAAACCCTACCCGTTGGCCCTACCCCTACATGAAAACAATAATTGGTACCCCCCTACTCTACACGTGAACATGCAAAAGGGAGCTGTAGGGGTGAAAATGGAGCCATAGGGGTGAATTGGGATTGGGCCATCAAGTCCATTTTTGAATTTCAACTCAAATGTAACAACAACATTGTAACAACAATATAACAACTCAAAACAAACATACAATCAGGAGGGTACTGTGCCTTTTTCAGAAAGTGTTTTTACCCCTTCAAGCAAGCAGAAGGTTTATTTTTATTTACTTTTTTGGGACCAGAAGGATTATCTGGACAGGCCACAAAGAAATCTCTCTGGATTCATTTCTTAGAGTGAGAATATTGGGCATCCTATCTTCTGACACACAATAATGCCAAAGCAAGTAGAAAAGTGTCCAAACAGTAGCGATAAGAGCGCATCTCCCCCTTCTCCTATCAATATTTACAGCTGCTCAAAAAAAGAAACCGTTTATCCTTTGACAATAACACTAGGAATGGAACTGCACAGCATTTTGTGTAAAAGAAGAAAAAAAAATGCAACTGCAAGAATTGAATTTTTTTTCTTCTAGTATTTAGGCCATACAATAGCAATAACAAAAAATACAATAACAAAAAATACACAAATAAAAGTGTAGCTTGTGGTTTGGAACCTTTTAGGTGTTTATACAGAAAGTTATAGTACGGTATGGTAGTAGAGTAAGGTTACCGTGCCATCTTCCACCCCCATCTTAGCCCTATAGGTGAAATGCATGGGGAAATGCAAGCTCCTTTTTTGATTAGCGTTCCCAGCAAGCACCGACGGACCCGGACAAATTCAAACCAGCCCGAAAACGGCCAGATCAAGTCATATCACAACTAAACTCCTCAAAAAAAGTGGAAACTTTATTTCAGTCGATTCTTCCTCCCCTTTAATAATACCAATTGGTATTGTATTTTATATCGTTGGAAAGCCTGATTGGTCACCTTTACAATGAGGTACTTGTAAGGATCATACATTCATGGAATGAGTAACACAGCTAAACGTGTGGGTAGCGGCCCAAAACATTTTGCCAAAATCCCCTGCAATATTCTTCTGTTGGTATTCACTCTCGTTTTGAGCTTCATGTGCTGGCAGGTGTATGTCAGTCACAGGTGTGTGACTGGCACCTGAATGGCACCTAATTGACAGGAATGATATTCTGGGGCCAGTGGCGATCCCATATCTCCAGAATCTGGGACCTAACTCCATCCTCCATGATGACAACGCTCGCCCCCACAGAGCCAGGATCATCACAGAGCACCTCCAGTATTTGGGAGTGGAGAGGGTGGAACGGCCTGCCGTGAGTCCAGACCTCAACCCAATTGAACACTTGTGGGATCAGCTTGGGCGTGCTGTACGTGCCAGAGTGACCAACGCAACCATGTTGGCTGACTTGCGGCAAATCCTAGTTGAGGAATGGGATGCTGTCCCACAGCAGTGTGTGACCAGGCTGGTGAGCAGCATGAGGAGGTGGTGCCAAGCTGTTGTGACTGCGTATGGATCTTCCACACACTACTGAGGTCCCTGACAATGTAAAATTAATAAAGTGTAAAAATATGTCAATATGTGTTGTTTTTTCCTTATTACTGTGGGAGAGTGCAACCATCCAATCCACAAAGCAACTCAAAACGAGAGTGAATACCAACAGAAGAATATAGGGGATTTTGGCAAATATTTTTGGGCCGCTACCCACACGTTTAGCTGTGTTGCTAATTCCATGAATGCATGATCCTTACAAGTTGTACCTCGTTGTAAAGGTGACTAATCAGGCTTTCCAACAATATAAAATACAATACCAATTGGTATTATTAAAGGGGAGGAATAATCAACAAAAAAAGCGTTTCCAAACTTTTTTGGAGGGGTTTAGTTAGTATCTGGCCTAGAATATCACCCTATTTCAACTAAAATACATTTTACAGAAAAATACTTTGCCACTGATTAACAAAATGGCTGTAATTTAAACCAGGTTAAAATTACTTTATTTTTTTAATTTAAAAAATTAAGCAGCTAGCCAAAAAGTCATGAAGACGTTGTGATCATCTTTAAGAGACGTCCAGGACTAGATCACATGGCGATTTGGCGATTTTTATGACGTCTTTTCCAGGATGTCATAATAATAATAATAATAACTTGGATTTGTATAGCGCCTTCCATAAAACCCAAGGACGTTTAAGTAATCTCAAGGACTTTTTGGTGACCTAAAACAGCAGGTTGTATTCAGGTCATTAAAAGGTTGTTGAGATGACGTCCTGGAAAAGACGTAATAAAAGTCGGCAAATCGACAATTGCCTAATCTGGCCTAGTCCTGGACGTCTCTGAAAGGCATCATCACAATGTCTTTATGACGTCTTTGTGCTTGCTGGGGTTCAAATGACTCCATGACCAGTGATGTCAATGCAGCTGTTCTGAGGTCATTAAGGTCTTTGGGGGATCTACTCTTTGCTACTGGTATTGCATGTACTTGTGTATTTGTGTACTTTTCCTTACTTGCGGTGAAGTAATATAACCGTCCTTGGACATTTAGTCAGATCATTTCTTTGGAACAACAAAGTAAAATATTTACATTCAACACCTAGCAAAACATTACACCATGATATCATGTCTCCCTGGGAATATCTTCCAGCTTTTCTCCAACACTTCAGTTATTATTATGTTAGATAAGTAATGGCGACAGAGATTTGCATGAAAGCAGCTATTAACAGCTGTCTGTTAGGGCTGTTTGATTATGTGGATTAGGCAGATTACTTTGTCCCAACAGATAAACATAGTCATTCACTAGCCCACTTCAGGCATTGTTTGGTTGGCTTTATCGAATAGCTTCCATAATATAGTGCAGGTTGTATGGAGCATACTGAAAAGAGTCCCTCCATCTGGGAAGTATTTGTACTTGGATACTAACTCAGATCGCTGATGTTAGTGAGGGATTACTGGATGAAATGTAAGGCAAAAAGCCTTCATTCTGAGAGGTACAGACATTCTTTTTGGTTTGGGGAACCTATAGAATAAGAAGATAGAATGTAAAGCATATGTAAAACTAGGGTCGGGCTTCAAATCATTCCAAACAGCAGCATCAGAACTGCCGTTTCAGAAGTGCATTTGATTTGCTCTGTAGTGTGTCCTGGATGGAGGTTGTTGACAGTTAATATAAGAACCGGCAGTTCTGTGGCGTGAACTGATAAATACTGATTACATAACTGGCTGGGAAGTCATCCAACATACGTGATTTGACTGCTGATTTATGTTAATTCCCTCCCTATAGGTCACTGCTGTGCAAAGAAATTATGAAATCACAGTGCGGAAAGCTGCTATCTATAATGGATTGAATCCTGGCCTCAGTTGTGAAAATGTCTGCACAAAGGTCTGTTCACAAGAGGACATTCTGTATCAGTAAGTCCCTCTCATGCTTGTTTAATTGCAGGTATTTCATGTAGTCTCCAGCGTTTTTAAAAAGTTAAAGTGAGGTTGAGAAAGCAAAAATGAGAGAAAGCAGCAAGAGTGTGCCCCTGTTGTGGAAGTAATGACTAAGCGTTTCTTTGAAGATTAAATATCTAAAGTCGTCCCTTGGATCTTGAGTTCATAATAGGACATTTACAGTGGGGGAAATAAGTATTAAATACATTAACAATTGTTTAATTCAACATATTTCCATTGCAGCTGTTCACATGAAATGTAGGCGATATTGTGCTTTTTTCACCACCTGGTTGGTGTGTTCATCCCAGGTGAGGTCGTTGGTGATGTGAACCCCCAGGAACTTGAGGCTGTTGACCCTCTCCACAACAAACCCGTTGATGGCGATGGGGTTATCCTCATCATCCTGGTGGATGGCAACAGATTCTTCTCAAGAATTTCCCAGTACATGGTTCCATTGGTCTTCCTTTTGATCATTTGGATTCCAGCCCCATACCATGATGCTTCTACCCCCGAACTTCACTGTAGGTATGGTATTTTTAGGATCATATGCAAAGCCATTTCTCCTCCAAACGTGGCGCGTCATATTATTGCCAAAACCGTATATTTTTGGTCTTTCTACATTCTCCCAGTAATCTACAGGCTTCTCCAAATGTTCTGTAGCAAACTTCAAACGAGCTTCAACATGCCTCAAGTAGCCTGTGCAAAAGACATGAATTGATCACCTTCTTCTCTCGCCTGTTATATATCCCACTTGTGAGCTGCTGCCTGCTGTGCCTATACAGTATACACACATTTGAAGTATTGTACATTAATTCTAACCACCGTTACAAAAAGGCTTTGTTCTATAGAATTATATTAAACTCGTTTGGTTTATTCAATACATTCTCCTTATCTTGATGTCACCAGGTGTACTTAGTGGTTTTAGTTTATTTGTATTTATTGAATTTATTGTTCATTTCACATTTTAATTAACCAATTAAGTGTGTAATGTGTGTTGTCACACTTAGGAACAACGTGTAGTCCAATTCTGCATACAAAGACTTATTCATTCCTGAAACTAGACCTCCTATGTAACTTCCTTTTTTTTTTTTTACCTGTATTAATCTACTTCATTTAAATAAATGCTAACCTTTCTCTTGTCTTTGAGAGAGTCTCTAACTTCTGCCATTGACATGACTCAGGCCATTAACGTCCCTGTCAGCACATTAAGCCATCTGCACTTGGTTTGTGATAAATGAGACATACTCATCTCAGATCGCTCTATAACTAAACACACTTGTGTGTTAAGAGCAAACCTGTGGAGCAAGGCCTGCCACACATCAGTGGTTGTTTGGCTTATTCTAATGCTATATACCCCTGATGGCCCAGACGCAGATGGAGAATCATCTGCCGGTGTTCTCACTTTACTCGTTTTTCTTTTTTTCCCCATCCTCTCCCTTCGGAGGAGTGGGGAGCCGATCTGCCAGAGGAGCCTGTACCTCTTCCCCGTTTATCTGACAGTTTATCCCTAGCCGTCCATCTGTGGGTAGGACAGACAGTCACCGTAGGGAGGTCCCGTTCTGAGATGTGATTTAGAAACTTGGCCTTGCCAGGGATCCTTTTCTCCTCCGACAAATTTGTCACACATGAGTTCCCCCACTCACCCCCCCAACCCACCACACCCCCAAAGGAGCTGTAGAGACATAACTGGTAAGATAGAAAAATAAGGGAAGCACACATGATTCCCTGACAGGGGCATACCATAATCCTAATCAATATCTACTCTATCGCTCTCTCCAACATGACAACACTGTAATCTACGTATTTGCTTGTAAGCTCTCACTGGTGATGTAACAATCTCAAGAGGGCTATTCTGATTATTCTTCCTGGATTCTTTACTTGGTACAGATAGTAAATTAGGAGGGAGATGTCCCGAGCTGCAGTAACAAGGGGGAGTGATAGTAAACAAAATATTATGACTGTATACTCTGTGGAGAGAAAGACCCTGTCTTTCGGGCTTTAGTCACAGTCGCTTTCTCATTTTAAGTTGATAGTTTGGCTTCATCTTCTTTATTGCTGTTGAAATCCCATACGCAGGTGGTGGGAGCAACTTGACAGTGAAAATATGGCTATTACAAATTTCAACTGAATAGCAAAGACACATAGTGAGGCCTGCCGAGACTAGGAACTATACAGCAAATGTCTGTTTCCAAATAAAAGCCTCAATAAGAGTGGAAGTATGCCATGTTGTTAGTCACAGTATTTTTTGCTTGGGGCAGTTGAACCCACATTTTAGGTTGCTGTGGTGTGCAGTTTCGAGTGAGCACACATTCCCTTCTTCCCTTCAAGTGCAGGTGCGTGAGTGATAACATTTGTGCAAGCCAAGGCTGGAGATACTGCCTGGTACCCCTGGTTAATTTGCGGATGCCAGCGATGTGTTAAATGGCCATCTGTGATGAGGTGAGAGCCCTACTAATGGCTTCCCAGTCTGGTAGGAAAAGTTTCTGTCTGACATGGGGAAGTGCCCACACACTTGATATCCCTGGCAAACAGGAACTGACTGTAGAGGGCAAGTTGAGAGTAAATGCATGGGTACTACTGACTACAACCTGTCATTCAAAGTTAATTTCAGTGAGAGGGCTCCATGAAATATTTTCAATGGCATTGGAATATATTTAGTATTGGAGTGTTTTTTCGCACAGTTAAATGTTCAAATTTGTACAGGAAGTAAGATGTTTTGAGTACTTTACTCAAAAGTCATTTGCAAGTATGTAATCTTATATAATCTTAGATTTACTTGTGTCTCTCCATACAGTATCTGTGAAGCAATATGGTGTAGCTATACTATACTCTCCTATACCCTATACTCTCAGGCTGAGACAGTATCGCAGGCTACAACATATCGCTCTGCAGCTGCTGTGTGAAGTTCCATCAAGTATACAACACACAGGGTCACATTCACCATAATCAGACACTGTTAGTTGAATTTCAGCCCAGTATTTTTGGCCATGACGCTGGTAACCTCTGTAATACAGAGGGTCTCACCTTCGAGAACGTTTACCAGTGGATAATTACACATCAGCTCACTGAGCCTGGTGTGTAATTTTACAGAGGTTTGGCCAACTCAAGCTCACATTCTGCTTTCAGCATGATCAGCAGTTCCCTGTGCAGGTTCTGTCACAGTAATTTAGCTTTCACTTCAGACCGTATCCTTCACGCCTATCGGTGGATGCATGATTTAAATTCAAATTGAAACGGCACTTATGATTCATTGAGAGTACAAAATGTGCTTCTGACTGATTGTGTTTCTGTGTTCTGTTTGATGGTATCACTTTATTGAAACATTTGTGATGATTGAAAAGTAGAGGGGTAGAAACTAACACAATTTAAATGTATTTAGTGCTGTTAAACAACTTCAATAGTTTACATACAGTACAGGGAAGCTCAACCTCTGTGCACTAAACATATTAGTGTGTATAGTATTAAAGAAAGCCATTCTTAGGTATCCAAACATCAAAGAGATGATTGGACAATTGAAATCATAGACTTATAACTGTTTATAAATAATTTTTAAAATACCAAAACATAAATAATTGCATAGTTACTGTCTACAAACTCATGTTAATGTTTTACAAACCCAATACCATTAGTGTACAATGACAATTACAAACCATACATACAGTTTTTGGGATGTAAGTGAATTCAAGATCTTTCGAGACATTGTGGTTGCTTTTAGAGGAGAGCTTTTGAGTGTGCGTGTTTGTGTGTGTGTGTGTGTGTGTGTGTGTGTGTGTTTGTGTGTGTGTGTGTGTGTGTGTGTTTGTGTGTGTGTGTGTGTGTGTGTGTGTGTGTGTGTGTGTGTGTGTGTGTGTGTGTGTGAAAGAGAAGGGAATTGCTGCCTTGTGATGGTCTCGTAGAGCTATTCTCCTAGAGAGAGGCAAAGTGAGGACACATACTCGCCACAAGTGCTTCCCAGTCAGGCATGAAAACAGCATCAGTGTTCCTGCTGCTAAGCTGCCCGGCCAGCAACAAAATGAGACTGTCTAATGACACAATACTCTGGGATGTGCCAGGTCGGCGGGCTCTCGTAGGTGAGTGCTCCCATGTAATTTCAGCTGTCCATTCCCCCACACAGCCATGAGAGAAAGAGAGAGAGAGAGAATGGCCCCCATAATGAAACAATTTTGGCTTCTCTGAGAGGGTGTTATTACTCAATAGTACTTGTTTCTCAGGTGTTTGTGTGGTCAGTAAATTGTATGTATATCTCTTTGTGAGTTGTTATGTTGAGTTGTTTCTGATAAACCAGTTTTCACCCGCATCAAAAATATCAGATCAAGAAACACATCAATCACTCCAACAGGCAGCTCCCAAGTTTCCCAAAGTGTTAATAGCAAATGTTCAAAATGCAATATGATTCTGTTTGCTCCCCAGGTCAAAGAAAGCAGGTGCTCATGAATATAGAGGGAATTAAAGATGCGTGAAGTTATTAATTACGAATTAAGTTCGAAATTCATACAAGGTTATTCTGAGTTTTGCTTGCCAATCGGACACGGCTGTCAGTGCATCTCCTGTTCTCTTTTCCCAGGTGGCCCTGAGGGCTGGGACTCCAGGCAGCACTGCTGCTCCGCATTCTATCCTAATGCTTGAAATACAGACGCAACTGTCATCCCAGGTTCTCATTGCAGACACTTGCATTGGAGTGTACATGATTTTCATAAATACAGGTCAATACTGTCTGTGCAAGGGGCAGAATAGTGATGAATATCAAAATTAATATAGCATACCATCACACACACACACACACACACACACACACACACACACACACACACACACACACACACACACACACACACACACACACACATACACACACACACTATGGCCTTTTTCTATTATTTATTTTCTCTACAATTGGTCATTTAGGGAATGTAGGGAAGAGTGTAAACAAATTATGTGGAAAGATTTGACGTTATGTCTGTCTCATCGGGGGGGGGATGAGACAGACATAAGTGTATTTGTAAGTGTACACTTTAAGTGTATTTTCTGCTTTTCTATGCAATTTAACAAGACTCATGACACCTCTAATAGGTAATTTAGTGGAAGTAAACATTTTCAGATTTTACTATTTTATCAAAGATGAAAAGTAAGAGTTCTATATAACAAAGGTATGCAACAATAACAATGATAATAGATAGCAGTAGGACAGAGGTAAGTGAAATATCAATAAGGTGGTATTTAACTTTCAGATTTCATTTGGAATGGTCTCTCTTCAATGTCCATAATGTAATTGAGTATTAGCTTACACAATAATTCATGAATTTAGATAATTTAAATACAGTAATTGAGTTGATAGAGGGAGGAAGCAATCCTAACTATAAAGGATGGTAAATATGTACTGAGAATGTCCTCTTAAAGTCCCTAAAAAGTTTTAAAAAGGTCCCCAGAATGTACCCACAACCAGGTACATCCCTTGAACGTCATGAGAACATCCTGGAGGACGTTGTAAGAGCATCTCAATAAGGTCCCAGAGTGATCCTTAATGATAACCTGGAGATGTTATGGGAGTCAAAGTTAGGTAGACATCATTTTAACAGACCTCTGTAGCACTCCTTAGTGATTTTGATTGCTGAGATGTATATATCTAAGCTTTTTGACAGACTGAAATGTGTAGCCCTGTGTACCTATAGTAGCATTGTGGCTCATGAGGAAATGCTATCCAGTGAAGGCTCTCCATCTGAATGACAGGTTCCCAAATAGTACCCATCGATCGACAGCACTGCTTGTAAGTAGAATACAGATATATATTTAAATCCTTTAAATACAAGTTGGGGGGACATTTTCAAAAAGTTCAGTGGGATATGTCCCACCCATGCTTAATGAAACCTATGCCCCTGCTTTGTTGATGCACTTTTCAATGAGGTGTTTAATTGATGCAATGGTATTGAAATAACTATGCTAAACACTTGGCTAGCATTTTGTACTGTATTATAGATGCTGAGGTAGCAAGAGTATCCTGGTAATTGAGTAGTTGTCAAACATACTGAAGAGATGGCTCTACCCACTTCTGTCCTGCGATTGCCGCTAATCATAATACTTGAGAGTGTGAACGCAAGGCTCCATGTGTTGCGGATAACAGTGTTTTTGTCACCCTCCAAAAAACAATTATTTTCATTATTGCTAGAGCTTACCTTGGCTTACTTTTATTCTCCGATTCGCAAAGTATTACTGACACATCAACTGTATATGGACCTTACAGTACACAATACTTTTTCTCACCAGGTTCAGGGCTCTAAAAATGTGCTAGATTTACGCACCCTCATCCGGAAAAAGATGCACAGCTTCAAGCAATAAGTCACTGTTCAGTTGGTGGCAGCTGTAACCTTCAGGTACTTCTGACTGCCAGTAAGACGGAGTTGGGTTTACTGAAAGGCTCAGCATCAGAATGATCATGTTACATGGGCTCCACACAGTGGTGTCTGCCGGAACAGGAAGCATCCACTGAAAGGCCCTTATGTATGTTCTGTGATCAAATGTTTTTGACTTCTGAAAGACATGACAAACGCATAGGAACTCTCAATTTGAAGCCTGCCATGCTGTAAGTGGTCGTTCTTAGTTAACAAGTAAATGTGCTGTAGCCTGTTGTTTAACATAAACTATCACATCTAATATAAATGTCAGACCTTAGGCACTGCTTCTTACTGTCAGCTATTGAAGTCCCATGCCCTGACCTCAGAGTTGTATGGCTAGCCTTGTGTCAGGGAACGAGGCTATTGAATGGTTAACCTAATCTCTTCAGGGCATTGCATCAACGTTGCTAAAGGAAAACCCCGCTTTTTAAAATATAAATCTCACAGGATTTATCTAAATAAGCCTGGATTGTCCTGTGACGTTGATGGAATTACCCCCCTCCAAGTATGATGATTTGCATCTGGTTTAATAAACTAAGACTGTATGCTACTTTGCTATACAAGTGGTTTGCTGAATATTATGTTAGTAGTCTGTTGTTGCATGTGTCAATAGCCTAGGTAGCAACAGACTTTCCCTGCAAGGAATAATTAAGTGATATCGAATCATGGAAAAAAACTGTTCATGGAAAAACTCACAGCAGAGTATGTAGTATATCCAAGTACATTTATTTAAATTATCTATTTTATGAAAATTTCAAGTTTCCAGGATAAAAAAGTAAACTGTGCAAACAGACATGAGTACTTCAACATTCAAACAGATACAATTTACAAAACAGGTAGCATTCACCCAAGTTGAAAATAAAGGGAGCAATTTCAAGTTTCATGGAATTTTCTAAACATCTGCAAAAACAAACAAAAGCACCATTTTGTAATTTCCCTATGCTGACAGCAATTAGCATTACAATGGTCAACGTAAACGGTGCACTTGGTGGCATTGCACACTAAGGTGTGAGCCATTAAAATCACAGGGTCCAACACATTTGATACAAAACACAAAATCCCAAAAGACTGTTGACTTAAATTCAAAGCTTTCTCCCTTATTGACTTTGGAGTACTGTATATTCATAAAAACAACAGTAACATGAAGGACACCACATCTTCTCAATGGTGCTCATGTTCAGTGCTCAATGGAGCAAAACATTTTGATGTGGTACTGATTGTTTTCAGCTGATGAATGTGTTGGGTATTTCAGCATGTGTTCATAGAAGAATCCTCTGCATCTCCTAGAATTCTCTCCAACTCCTGAACACAGGGCAAGATCAACTGACTGTGCTGCTGTGCCATCTTAAGCCTGAAAACCGAAAACAAAGATTAGTTGGAATAGTGCAGTCTATGTATCAATGGATCTTTTCACAAACAGTAAAAGGCAGTTACCTCCTTCCCAACAAAACAACCACATGTCCTTACCTTCTGAGGAGCTCTCTGCCTTTGCTGGGCTCTGGGCTGTAGTGTTGCAGAGCAGTAATGCAATGTAGTGCCAGTGCACTAAAACACTGATGCCTCACTGCATTGTGGCTGCTGGTTTCCCACTGTGGCAGCTCGCTGGTGTACCTCCATGCCACTATAGTGTGCTCCAGCACAGACTCCCACTCTTCATTTTGCAGTAAGACTTGCCCCCACTCCTCGCATGAAACCTGAAAGAATTATGAGATAAACACAATTCAGGTGATGCTCATTCATATATACACCATCACTTTGACATTCAGTTTATCAAGATTAGCATTAAGTCAAGAGACAGATTTTCAAGCTTGATCAATCATCTTATTCCAGGAACTCACTGCAACATTAAACATTGTAATGTTGTTGAACACGTCCCACTAGGCGATTGAAGTACATTTTGACATATCGCTGTTGACAGAGTGCAATAGAACATACAGTGCATATAGAAGCTATACTATTCCAAGAATCAAGTGTGATTCACTAAAGCGCTACTTGATACACAAAGTCAAAAAGATTTAATAGACAGTCAATGCATGCATTCATGTCCCATTAACAGAAGCCTGAATTTAAACAGTATTGGCACTTACTTTAAAGGCCACCAAGTATGGGTATGCTTTTCTGTAACAGTGTGCATCTCTGTTGGACCCCAGGCGTGAGTATGGTATTGATCTGTACACATTTGTCTTCTTCAGGTACAAGTCCTCCTGAAGGAGCTTCAGGTCTGAAACGAGGCCTCTGGACTCTTGCCTCTGAAGATGGAGATACAAAGAAGTGGAATAAACATGATGTAATGATGCTGGTGTACAAGACGATGATGAATATATGAACTCTGGCTGATAAACCTACCTGCTCTACTAAGATGAGGGATCTTATGAGCTGCACAAGCTGCTGGTTGGAAAGGGGGGTCTGATTATCTGCCATTTTGTCACATTGGTCCTCATTCCTACTATTCCATGGTCTGTGCATCGCTGAGTCTACTGTAAAATAAACAAGACCCCATTAGCGTTAGTCACAGTACATCACCTTCCAAGCATAACAGGAGCAGCGGAGTGTAACACTTATTTGCCTACTTACATGATTGGCTACGTTTTGAATTTGTAGAAAGGTGTCTGCCTCTAGTGGTAGCAGTCAATGGACCCATCCGAGAACTTAGAATCTCCAGGTAGGACCTTCGCATACGAGCTGAAATGAAATGAAAATTATAATTAGTCGACATCAATTATTAAACGATAAATACTCCAACTCTGGATTTGGTCAGTTAGCTCTGATAACTCCTTTCATCTTCTATTAAACTTGATGCAAACTTGATGCCCGTCAAGAAAGACAACCAGCAGACGAACCATCAAAGTCAATAAAAGAAGGATTTTGTTACAAAACTGTGTCTTGGCAGGTGATTTTTATTTCGACATGGTAAAGTCTCCCTCCCACTATCCATCCATGTCTATCCCAGGGCCCAGGTCATCTGCACATTATGCTCTGTTAGCCCTCTGAGCTAAAGGCTTTGCATTGGCTAAGGGAGCCAACAGAGCAAATGCTAAATGTAATGACTCTTTAATGAGGACTGAATAATATTCTTCAGTCTTCCCCATTAAAGACTTAGGGTAGGTTAGGGTATATGACATTATACAATTACAAACTAACCACTCACCCAGTCAACAATTAATTGTAGTGTTTCATTGTCTAGACTAGTTGATAGCTGGCTAATTACAATAGTTCTCATGTTTAACCTGACAGCTGACAATCATCCCCGCCAATTATGCAAATGAAATGGCCGCTAGTAATGTTTTATAAACTTGCCAAAATGCCTAAATAAACAATGGCCGGAAAACGCCAAAAGGTTATATTTTACAAAACAACAACACACGTCAGTCATAACTATATAAAGCCATGTCAGTGGGTAGTAGCTGCTATAAGAATAAAAGCCCAAGCCTGTAACCTGACAGCTTCATTCTGGCTAGCTGCCGCACGCATTCAGGCTGCGTTCGTAAATTCGCCCTAAGAGCGCCGGAGCGCACACTAGGTTCAACGTCACAAAGGGACCAAGTAATTTGATTGGACAAGAGGCATTCCATGCGTGCTGATCAGATTTTCAGATCAAATTTACAAACGCAGCCTCATTGACAGCTGTAAAGTTGGCGCGTGGCTACTGTTGCTGTACAGCAGACAAGCTTCTTAGCTAACTAGCAAGCAGCTACTAGCTGGTACATCTCAGACCTACCTGCAGTTTTCGGCTGTGGTGCAGGAATTTCCATCAAGGCACGCCTTTGGTGACAAACTGTGTCCATGTTATGATACTTATAGTACTAAGCCAAACAAATAACCAGTTCCCAAGCTAACCGGGCTATACTTGATAGCTGCTGTAGATGGCTAGTTTAGTAGTAGCAAGCTTTTGTTGGTTACAACAAGTGTGCCATCTAAACAAGTTTGCACGTAGATGTAAATTCAACCTATACAAAATAGCTTACTTCGTGCTATAAGGCGTAGAACTCTTGTACACACTGAAATTAATTTAAAATGCTACACTGTACATTGGGAGCTTACTAGCACGTTCTACTCCCGCCTGACCCTGTGGAAGAACACAAATAAAGTACAAGAAAGTTACCGCGCGGGCGTGGTTTGGCTTATCCATCAACCTGATTGGTCAATGTAGAAACAGGCGCCTGAATTTACGATTATTTGAATATCGGCTCTATGAACAAAACCCAATTTAATCTCTTCGTTTATAACAATAGATATACCATAGTTAAAAGAATAAATAAATTCAACTATCCTAACTCTAATCCTTTTTTATGTTCAGTCCCCGGAAATGGTTGGGTTCTTCTTTTCTGGTTTTGTCTCTAGCCGACATAAACACAGGGTCAACTCACGAGATGATCAATACTATTTGGAATAGTCATTAAAGGCCTTGGTCAACTTATAAAAAAGGGATTTTGCAAGGTATAAAAAAACTTTATTGCTATCCAAATAAAATAGTTACATGTTATAGATCATCACTGATGATGGTGCATTCAACATACCAGTAATACATGTTTATGTACATTATTGCCACTGTTAATGAAATTCAAATGTTTTGCCATTCATAGGATTTGACAATTCTAGTAGAGTGATGTACATCAGATAATGTATTAAAAACACAATACATGTGTCAAGGGGAAATATACATACACTATTTAATGATAATACAGTAGCCTACCACAGTATGTTTTGTCATTGTGTCTGCAGTGAGTATTGCTTAATTTGCTTTGAGAAACACATCAAACATGTATTGGTGTTTTTAATAACAAACACTCTGTCTGTGCACATACGAAAATTAAATAACCTGCAAGTCTTGTCTTTATAGAACCAGGAATAGATCAGGATTGTGAAATAGTTTGGTGGATGGATGCCATTTTCATAGATGCAATGCATCCAAATCTGCGATTTCATAATTTGGTGGGGCGGTTGACCATATTGAGGTTGTTGGCTGCACTTGTAGTTCGCTGGTCTCTCCCAGAAAGTAGAGAAGTCTGTGACTGCCCTTTGCTCTGCTCTGGATGGACTGTGCTGTTTGTGCCTTTTGGTGGGCTGTAAGCTTTAGGTTTTGGTATCCTTGTTGGGCCAGGGCGTCGGAATGCTTCTAGAGGTATCTGGGAATAGAGGGGGAGGGAGAGAAATAGGGATTGTTAGAGAAATAACAAATATTTATATTTTGTCGATGCAAATATAATCCTTATAGCCTTAAATTACAGGGATGCCAAGCTAATATTTATAGCCTTAAATGTAGGGATCAAGATAGGGAGATATCCACAGTTTTTTGATGAAAATAGTTGCAATCCAGCCATATATTTGGGTTCACACGGTGACATTAGTTTCCTGGGATGAAAACAACCCCAGTCGAGGAAGTGCAACCTGAACATATCAATCTGAATGTACAATACACTTGTTTCACTCAAATACTTTGGTGCACAATTCAAAATGCATCTTGAGTGGACCTCAAATGAGCCACCACAAATGAGTGAATTTACATATCCTAAACCAACACAGACCAAACATCTAGAGATACTCACTACAATGTTTATGAAACTGACCAGAAGATGGTGCCAAATAATGTGTTTTGTCATACAGGACATCGTTGAGCTTTTAACACTTTTAACACATTTCATTCAGCTATGGAATACACAAAAAGTGATTTTGAAAATAATGTCCAACAGGCTTGTAATTTTGATTCTTAGTTTGATGCCACAAGGACACAAGACGGGGAAGAATACCTGAAAAACAAGTCAAATGTATCCAAGTGTTGAATAACTGGTGTAACTTGTCTTTATAGAACCAGTGTAACTTACAATGGGCAGGGACAACCAGGAGACATCACACGTTGAGTGGAAGTAAAGTGTACATTAACCTTGCACTCTTCCTTCACATTGTAGTTCTCCCTCCAGTTCACTCTCTCTATAAAGCTATTTTCAAGTTGTCTTTTGCTAGCTGAGTATAAGAGAGACCAGGGAGATGATAGGGGACAAGACAGGTGTTGGATCGTGTTTTGCTGTGATCTGCGAACGAGTCACAGGAAATGTCTCCCATGGGTGGGGTGCTGTTTATTGTACAATCAGCTTACTAATGGTTCATCTCAGCCTTGCGTATGCCTTATGTAGCACTGAGAGGGATGGAGAGAGTGCTTAATGTGAAGAAAAGTGAAAGAGGGAAATGATGCATGTCTGTGAGGCACTTTTCCAGATCTGCTAACATGTAGGGTATGAGACTGTAGTTATTGAGCAGCAGTGTTCTGTCTTTCAGGGCCAGTCCCTCCACTCCAGCAGCTGGCGTTGTTGTGTGAAATTAGATATTCATCCATGTTTCACAATACTAGGCATATCACATCTTACCGATGGCAAATCAATGTACAGTAGGTAATTTAATGGTGTTCGCAAACTTGTCTAAAAGCATGATCAGTGGACTAGACCTAATGGACCAGGTACACACAGTTCTGAACTGGTTGTATGTTATAACATGTCGTAATTTGTGCATTATTGTGGGTATGTGAACATACAGAATTGTGTGTAGAAGGGGTTTACTGCATTGTATGACAGGTGATATGTTTTGTTTGCCCTTGGTGTTAAAATTAGTTATTTATTTAGCAATCTAAAGAATGCTCTTTAGTGAATATTTCTGGTTGTTGCATCACCCATAAGTTCTCTCCAAGACCTGACTCCAGTCCTACACTATGCTAAAAGCGAGAAATTTAACCGAGTCCAAGTTGAGTGGTTGACTGTTAAAGACCACTGTGAATGTTTTATGGTTTTGAAAATGTATTTGAAAATGTGCAATGAATGTCCTTAAAGGCCCACATTAGTCATGTTGATGTTTTTTTTGCTGATAAATGACATCCTAGGGTTACACAATGTTATTGCACAATGATTCAAGTCCAATAATTGCCATTTAGGTCAAAGTATGTATTTGGGCAATAAATTATATTGTCTTAGCTCCTCCTAAAACGATTTCCCACGTACCGTGACGTATGACATTTCATACAGCTATAGAGCTCTAAAGTATGACGTAGATAGCCTGTTTGTAAAGTAAGCACCTCGAGTATATAACCTCTGAACATCCTTCATCTGGCATTCCCAACTAGTGTATGACTAATGTCACCACTCACCTAACCACTCTTTAAATTCCTACATTTGAAACGTTTCTCAAGCAGAGCTTTCTGCAGAGGTAATGGACCAGAACATCTGTATGGGTCATCTCAAGCGGCCATGTTGATTTTATGTTGAATGACTCTTAATTAAATGTCTCCTCCCTTTAGTGTCGTAGTCTGAGGAGTCCGAGCCTGCAGTGTGTTTTGCAATACTGGCACGGCTGTCTCCATAGCTACCAAACACAAGATTGTTTTGGGGCTTGGATTGCAGTGGGAGACACTGCACTTTCATTCACATTAGGAAATGTTTGTTTGGTCCTATATGTCCCCTGTATTGTTTTGTTTCCCTCCTCTTAGTTTATTGTGCCTGTCAGTCAAGATGTGTGTGTTTCTTATTGTGGTTGTTATAGATTACACATGAATCCTATGCACACTTAACACAGGCTTGTCTTTGATTGGTAACTGTACTAAGATACATGATAAATGATGCAGTATATTTAAGGACACTTCATAGACAGAGGGTTGTTTCCATGCAACCCTCTAAGATGCTCTAATCTGTGTAATGAATAGCATCTTGTTTAGCCTGCAATTTATTCTAAGGGACTGAGTGATTTGGATCCGATTTCCAAATGGCAAAGCTCCCAGCCTGAATCAATTTAATGCTTGATATAGACAACCCTTTACAGTGAATAGTGATACTAAATTGGAGGGAATTGAGTGTATGTCTGCTACCGTCCGTGCATGCTTGTGTGCTTGCCTGTGTGCGCGCGCGCGCGTGTGTGTGTGTGTGTGTGTGTGTGTGTGTGTGTGTGTGTTGTGTTTGTTTGTGTGCAATTTTGGTTGTAAATGACCAATATCCTTCTGTAAAACCCATTGTGTGTTCATATCATATTACATTAGGAAACACCTTAATAGTATTATTGTATTTGCACAGTTGGTGCCCTACAAGAGAATTATATGTATATATGTATTTGTAAATAAAAAAACATAAGTATGTGTTGGATATGCTGTAAGCAAAACATTTGAACATCGATAGAACATCTTTCAAAGAGTAGCTTCCAGCTACTTCATAAACTCTGACTGCCTTTTTAATAAACATTAAATTGTATGAATATCAATTTGAATGTCACCTCATGAACAATATTTTTGTCCAATTGTGTCAAATCCTGTTTAGTAATCAATTTTGTTGTAGAAAAGAAACATACATTCACAGAAGACCACTCAATAGTTAAAAAACCACTGGTCCATGCTGGGTTTCCATTGTATCATTGAAGAGAACTTACAATACACTCATGCTAGTCTTTACTCTTGGTAACTGGGTTTCTGTGTTTTGAATAGAGGGAGAAACTATGACATCAGCCTATGAATTTAACTCAGCCAAGCAAACACATGTCAGAATCCCCTGACCCCCCCATTTCTTATAAACTCTGAATGTGAACACAGGAGTTCTTCTGAGAGCCCTGCTAGTAAGGAAACATAAAATCAATGAAGAGACTCCAACAATTTCCTATTCATTTTCTGTGATTTGACTTCATCTGACTGTAATCAGAACTTTAATTGTTAGAGAAAATGCAAATAAAGCGAATCAGAATGTTGAGTTATTTTCCAGATCACTTTCCCCATCATTCAGCATGCTTGGCTTTGTACCATTTTGAATGAGTAAATGAAATATGCAAGCATGGATGACAAACTAAAACATACTTCAGCACACTTTAATATTTAGAAAAGAAATCAATTTTAACAAAATGCAAGATGTGTAATATGAAATATAAACAGAATTGAAATGGTACATCAGTGAATAGTCTTAGTACATGGTAATCCACCATGCACATACAGTCAGTGCACACAAGAGTTAACCTGGTGTAGAGTAAAAGATCCTTACAGATACTTTTAAATTGTTATTTTTTTGTGATTTTGAATGATAATTCATGCACACAAACATCTTTCCAAACAGAAACAAACAAACAAACCAAAAAAAGAGACAAATGCTTTGGTAAGCATCTCTCTTCATACAGATCAAGTGTCATGGACCTGGAGGGGATCATGTTCTGACTAATAAAGGGTCTTAGGAGGATGGGGTTGCAGTGGGTAGTGGGCAGGATTCACTACTGGGATGAGTCATTTTAGGGAATCAATCAATCATAGGAATTACTTACTGTAAATTGTGAAGGCCTTTGGATTGGGGTGGAAGTGGGCTTTATTGTGATGCTACTTGTGATTTTGCTGTTGCCTTTGGCAGGGGTACCATTGGACAATACTGGAGTTCTTGGCTCCTGCCCAGGTGTATAGCATGGACTCACTGGCTGAGATGGGCTGTTCATGCTCTGAATGAAGGGACTCCCTAAGTGAATATGGATTTTGTTATCCTCTGTGGTGATGACGTTTGGGCCTGAGCTGTTGGATCTCTGAACCTGCCAGCTACTCTGCCTCTCTGGCGTCACTCTGAAAACAGCATGCCCTCCCACAACCTCGACTGGCTCTGTGGACAAGGACCGGTCAGGGGTGCCGGTGATGACTGACACGATCTGGATGGGTGACGTGGCTCTATCTGGAGTGACAGATCCAGAGGAGTCGGGGGTCATTGCTCTGGAGTAGGTGGCCATGGTGAAGGGAGACATCGCTCTATCAGGTGTGCAAGGGCCTTCGGATGAGGGGGAGCCTTTAACTTTTGTTGGCGGGGAAATGGATGCATTCTGGATGATGGTGATTCTTTGCTTGGGTGGACCTCCACTTGTGGGGATGACTGCGGTACTGGTGTATGATTGGGCATTTTCTGTCGTAGGGCTGGTGATCTCTAGCATGGCCATGTTATGACCATGGTCTGGGGTCACTTTGATGTGCAATGGTTGACCAGGACTGTGCGTCAGAACCACATCTCCTTGCTGAACATGGTTCCCATTCTGCCTGGGTTGCACTTTACCATTGACTGCATAGTGGCTCTCTTTACTTTTGAGGAAGGGGACTCTGGCTCTCCTCATGTTATTGTTGAGGTTGTTGACATTGTTGATGAGGGATGGGTTACATTTAGTGAGGGGCAGATCGCTGTTGTAATTTGGATCATCCTCAGGATCACTCTCCTCATAAAGTTTTCCATTCACCACAGCACGTTCCAATGGGGCTACGCTCTTGTAGTTGGGTGGAAGTTGGTCGTCTGGATCAGTCTGTACCTCCTTGGTAGAGACTTGCAGGTCTGACAAACGTCTTCCATTCATGCCTGGACGAAGACTTTTGCTGAAGCGACGGTATCTCTCTAGTTCTCTAGTGAGGGTCTCCATTTCTCTGGCCAGTTCCTTATTCCTGACCTCCTGCTGAGTCAGTTTCCTCTGCAGGGTGGAGTGGTCATTTTTCATGCGACAGATGTTTTCTTCTGTTCCCATGTATTCATGGATCTTCTCTTTCAGAGCAGCCACCTCTCTGGTAAGATGGCTGGACTTTGCCTCTTCCTCTTTCAGACGTCTGTACAGGATATGCTCCTGGTTGGACTCCATCTTCTCTGCCAGTTGGTATTTGGAGAGTTCATTCCTGGATATCTCTAACTCCTCCATCAAGGCCTTTGATCGTTCTTGTTCATTGGAGTATCTTTTTTCAAGGGACTCAAAGTCATCCTCAGTCTTCAATAAGTCATCCTCCACGACTTTCATATCTTTTAGTTTTCGCCTTAGTCGCTCAACTTCCTGGGTCAAATCTTTGACTTTGTTGTCCTCTTGTTGGAAGCGGTTGGCAGTGGGTGCCTTGATGTTTTCCTCTTTGGCTTTGCTCCTCAGGAACTCCCTTTCCACTGCCTCCAGTGACTGCAATCTCTTTTTCATCATACTGACTTTAGACTGCAGGTCGTTGCTCTTCTCCTCCTCCGCTTTGAGCTTGGCCCTAAGTTCGTCCTGGTCCTCAATGGCACTGCACATTTTCTCCTTTAGTTCAGCATTTGACCTCAGGGTTTTCTTGCTCTCTTCAATAAGCTTCTCAGTTACTGTTGTAACTTTGTCTTGCTCGGCTTGCAGTTTACCAGTGCTGTTTTGGACCTTATCCTCCATATGTTTTAGCTTCTCAGCCATGGTCTTCCTCTCGTCCACCAGCATGACGGTCAGTGTCTTCAGCTTGGTGAGGTCCTCTTTCAGTGTGAGCTCAGTTTTCTCCAGCTGACCCTCAATGGACTCCAGTTCTTTGACCCTCACTTTCAGGCCATCTATCTCATTGGACAAAAGTTTTGATACAGTCCTCTCTTTCTCCAGATTGTATTTCAGAGAGTTGCACTCCTGTTTGCTCTTGCCGAAAGCATCCTCTAGTTTCTCCAGCTCCATTATCCTATGGTTCAGCTTGTCCACCTCAGCCTTCAAGCTGCGACTCTGGCTGGCCTCTTTCTCCAGCTTCTTGTTGAGGTCCCTGCACTGGTCCTCCATCCTAATCAGCTCCTCATCCTTTCCTTCCATCTCCAGAACCCTTTTCCGTAGCTCTTCCACCTCGGACATGAGGCTAGAGTTACCACACTCCCCACGGCTGATTTTGTCCCTCAGCTCCAGGAGCTCATCCTCAGCCCTGCGGAGGGTCTTATTGGTCTCCTCTAGCTCGTCCAGCTGCCGGCTAAGAGTGGACAGTTTTTGCCGGAGCTGCCTGTTTTGGGCATCCTCGCTGGTCAGTTTGGCGGTCATGGTCTCCTGCTCCTGATGGAAGCGGCTGGCTTGGTCGCGTAGCTCTGTCTCCAAGCGAAATACCTTGTGCTCCTCCTCTTGCACCTTCACATTGGCAGTGCTCAGCTCCTCCTGGGCATGGGTTGCACTAGCAGTCAGCTCCTGAACCTTGGCAGTCTGTTGGGTCAGTTGCTCGGTGAGACGCTGCTGCTCGTCAACGACCATCAACGCAAACGACTTCAGCTTGGTCAGCTCCTCCTTCAGGCTGGTGACCTTTGTGTTGTTCTCCTCCTCTTTTCTTTCCTGGTAAGCCTTCTCCTGGTCAATCAGAATCTTCAGT
This sequence comes from Nansenia antarctica, assembly GCF_963989245.1. Lineage (NCBI taxonomy): Eukaryota > Metazoa > Chordata > Actinopteri > Argentiniformes > Microstomatidae > Nansenia > Nansenia antarctica. Next base: position 46,334,592 of record NC_137688.1, on the reverse strand, counting down.
CTGTAAGAAAAACAGAATGTAAGAAAGTCATGTAAAACATGGGTACTTTCTATCAACAACAAGTGCTATGTTTTATTTCATGTCATATACAGTACACATATTGTATTAGGCATGGATGGATAAATAGATTGATATGTGATATATATTGAGGGATGGATGACATAGATAATAAAATAGCATAATAATAACAATGTTATATAACAATTGGGTTTATACATTCTGATGTGTCAAATATCCGAGAGGGCCATTGGTCCCATTAGTGTGAATGCAGACACATAATAAACACTTATGAAAGCCATATTTGTTTGACCATTCTGAATAGATTTGAAAGAGTTTGAAATGTTACGTCATGGAAACTTTAAAAATGGTCAATAGCCCAAAATACACTTGCAGTCCCTTGATGCCAATTGAATCCCATGTGGGCTGGAACTCTACTTTCTGTATTAAACACATCATTGTGAGTACAAAGCTTGTTTTAAGCTCTTCATCGCCAATTCAATAAAACATTTATCCAATTAGATTATGATTATTGCCTTATTTTGGACATACAACGCTACAACACTATACTGTAACCACTGCCATTAGGAAAACAATAGGAATTGTACTGTTAGAGAATATGTTGTGTCCAAAAGCACTCTGACCTCTAGCTGTGGCTAGACTGTGCTGGAATGCAGGATATTTACACTGACCCCTATCTGACGAGAATACTCCCACCAGTTACATTCAGACTTTAGACTTGCCCATTCTTCACTAAGTTACTGCTCTCTGTATGGCACATAATCAGGAGACAAGCAAACTAAAACAGGGAAAAGAGACACAGATATCCCAGTTTTGTTCTACTACATATACATTTTCCATTCCATTCAGATTTGTGTGTGTTGATCAGACACTACCACATGAACACCCTGCCAACTAGTTCTGAACCTTAGTCTGGTTGCATGCATGCACAGTATATGTATTGGTAGAGTCATGAGGGGAGCTGGGGTCACAATGGCTGGCATGTATTTCACCAGGCCAAGTGCCGCCAGCGTTAGAGGGGATGTTATGACTGCTGTATGTGCAGCTGCCAGTGTACTCCACAGATGTCGCACTGGCATGGAACAATCCCTTAATTAAGGGGTTCCTCTACCCCCCTGCCACAAGCACCAGCACCACCTTCCCACCCTAGTTTTTATATTTAAAGGAATTCCCCCTGCTTCCACTGGCAATTACAGTCTGGCTGCATAAACAAAGCCGCTCTCTCCCAGGGATCACTCATTTCACATAGCCTCCAGTTAGAGGAACATGATGTCAGCATGGTTTGGGCGGGTCCCCCCCTCACCCAACTGTGTGTCACCTCCCAGTGTTAGGCTGAAGGGGGAGGGTGGAAGGAGGAGGGCAAACATGTATGATCCAATGTGTTCCACATGTTCCACTGTGGCAGAGACAGTTTATGAAAGCTGCTTTGCTATGAAGTTGATGTGGGGGAGCAAATACTGTACATGGGGAGACGTTTGGTAAATGTTGTCAAAATCAGCTGAAGCAATTCCGATGTTATTATTAGGTTCTTGAAAAAACATATGATGACATATAAAAGTTGAAGTAATATTGCAGATGTAGTGATCACATTTCATTCAATCTCAGTCCAATCTTCTACTGTGGATTCTTTACACTGACAGAGAGTGTTGTTATTGCTATAGGAGCTAGAACAGTGTAAATAGTGGCAGTCATTGAAACATGCCCTAGGATTAAAGACTGGCTTGTTTCAATCATAGTTTACTCTACCTTGATCTAATCAAGCAAGAATAGAATGTGCAATGAGCTGGGACTGGACTTCAGACCTACCACCACAAGTCCATCTTTCTTCCCCATTTTGCATTGGTTAATAATACAGTTTATTCCAGAAAAAACAAACAAATACCCCTCCCTAATGTTTCACAAATGTGGGCACTTTAGATTGGTCACGGCTATTCTCACGAGAGAGGAAATGACATGTATTCCCTCACATACTAACTTCTAACTAAGGAGAACATTATCCTTCCCAAGAGACACTAATTGAACTATATTTCCCATGGACTCTGAATTCTGTTGGACAAGACGGACTACAAAAGAATAACAAAACTTGAGAGGACAGAAGTTCAACAGCCAGTAGGGTCAACTTCCCTTTGTTGAAAAGGGAGTAAGAGGGGCATGAAGGATACCACTTCAGTTCAGGAAATTCATTACAATTGTCGATGACTGGTGTTTCATTTCAACTCATTGCCCTCATACTTCAAACCTGGCTGGTTACAATACTGTATATTCTTGATAGAGTAGCAGTTTTGTAAATTAAATATTTTATATGTAATTTTGCATGATTACTGTTGGTTAACATGTATGGTATAACCCACACATGATTAAACTATTTTCAAGGTATGGTATAGCCTACACTTGATTAAACTATTTTCACTGTCACCATACATTTTCCTGATAGGGTCACTTGCACTTAAATGGTGCGCTGCCATAAGGAGTTAATATGTAATGGAAAACACAGTAGTACACGCTGCATAGTTAGCAGTAAAGTAGGGTGTGGGGCGCAGATGGCAATTAACCTCAAAACCAACCGCTCACCCATGTGACCTCTGAGCTCATCAATATGCAGAGGGGAAGATTGAGGCAGCAACAGGATGTCACCATGCAGACCACCATTACAGTGTGCAGAGAGGGCTTTCCCTACATTCACATTTATAGGCAGCTGTGGTCTCAGAGCTGGAAACAGTGGCTCAGAGTCCTTAAGCAGCTCTTCTGAGCTAAAGCTGAATGAAACAGTATGGTGTGTCATGTTACAGATGTCCTGTCCACTGCCATTTACTGCTCTTGAATATAATATATTGATGGTCATGTACAACACAATGAGCATGACAGCAAATGATTGTCAGGAACTTCCCCTATGAGCTTGCATTTTAGATTAGATTGAGTTGACAAACACAGTTTGAATGAGATGAGTTTTACTGGTGGAATATACACTCACCAAACACTGTATTAGGAACACTCTACTAATACTGGGTAGGGCCTTCCTTTGCTCTCAAAACAGCCTCAATTCTTGATGGCATTGATTCTAAAAGATGTTGGAAACATTATTTTGTGATTCTGGTCCATGATGACATGACTGCATCACACAATTCCTGTCGATTTTTCAGGTACACTTAAAAGCTCTGAATCTCCCGTTCAACCACATCCTAAAGGTGTTCTATTGGATTCAGATCCAGTGACTGGGAAGGTCACTGAAGGTCACTGAACTCATTGTCATGTTCATTAAGCCAGTTTAAAACAACTTTAGCTTTTTGACATGGTGCATACTAGAATTAGAAGATGGGTACATCATGGCCATGAAGGAATGCACATGGTTAGCAACAATACTCAAATAGGCTGTATCATTCAAGTGATGATTCATTGGTATTAACAGGCCTAAAGTGTATCAAGAAAACATTCCCCACACCATTATACCACCTGAATAAATGAGACGGTCTACAGGTGTTCCTAATAAAGTGTAAAAGAGTGACTGTTTCCACAATTCTAATAAGTGAACTACTATGTCCAGTAGAGGGCAATCTGTATGCAATTGGATGGATACATAACATGATAGATACTTTTTAAAGCTTTCATCTTACTTTGATATTTAGGTATAATCATTGTAATACTTTTTGGAGTTAAGCTGTATTTGCTGTATGTTGCACATGCAAAAGTATACCTTGCATACCTTGCATTGAAATCCCAATATTCAGACTGTATGTGTAACATGCCAGTTATATTTACAAACTCATTCATCCATTCATTTAGGTTTTACAAAACGTACTGGCAAATTAAATACATTAGTTCAGAAATAAGAAGTGAAGTTTAGTGTACAAGAAGTTAATTGTAATGTTTTTCAGAAGAGGCGGTTTGCAAGTTATGCAAAAAGGCATCTCACATGAAATACATGTGGCCTGTCTAACCACTACATGTCATACATTTCTTACGATATGGATAACAGAGACCTGTAACATCTCAAAAGCCTTTTAAGTATAGGCTATGTTTTCGACCAATTTCCCCTCCCATGTTAGAAATGGTTATTATGTTAATGTCTATGAAATTAAGTTGTGTTTGCGGAGACTTGGCACAGGCAGCTTTTTAGAGACTAAGTATGTACAGTACATAACATTACTGCAAAAGTTATAGATAAATATATACTGTAAAATGTAAATTACTATAAATTACTTATAAATAAATAAATAAAACATATTTTAACAGTAACAAGTTACTTTATGTGCTGTTGAGGTTCAGGTGAACTTCATGTTAGTAATACTAAACACAGAAAACAAAATCACTGAGACATAATTCACTCAAATTACTCTTGACAGAAACCCATTGAAACTCTAAATTCCCAAGTTGTCAAGATACCAGAGTAAACCAATATACTGTAGAACTTATGTGATTCAGAGGACTGTAGACCAACTCCCTGGCATCCATAGAGCCTAGCCAAACCCAAATCAATAGGAAAGTTTTGTTTGTGAGTTGCGTCCTACCTGTCCCATAGGTCTGTCCAGCCTCACTGATTTTAGCTTATTCTCTTGCTGTACTCTCAACTCTCTCAGCGTCTGTGATGTGGACATTCCAGCAGAGAAACCAAACAATAAGAGATGTGCTCACTGCATGCTCCCTGCTTATGGAGCATTACATCATCAGCATGCCCTTATATGGAACTTTGTGTTGTACAGCCTCTCAAAAGGGGTGTGCTTGTGTGTGTGTGTGTGTGTGTGTGTGTGTGTGTGTGAGAGAGAGAGAGAGAGAGAGAGAGAGAGAGAGAGAGAGAGAGGGAGAGAGAGAGAGAAAGAAAAAGAGAGATAAGATGGGGAGAGAGAGCACAAGAAAGAGAAAAGAAAAAGAAACAGAGAGAGAGAGAGAGAGAGAGAGAGAGAGAGACAGACAGAGACAGAGACAGAGACAGAGACAGAGACAGAGACAGAGACAGAGACAGAGACAGAGACAGAGAGTGTGATTATGTGCTAGAGACTATGTGTGTCCGCTTGTCTCTGTCTACCAATAAGAAACGAGTGCCTTAAAACAAGAAGAGGGGGGATTTTCTTGACTTCTGTAATGTGTGAAATATCTCTTTCTGTCAATACCCTGTGGGCTAGGGAGAAGGTGAGGAGAGACAAATGGTTTGGGTTACAATGTTTTCCTTCTGGCTTTCATCAACAAGGGTCATTAATTCAGTTTAAAAAACATTTTATTTCACTTGTCTGTAACAGTGCCCTGTGAGGACATCTGTTAGTGTGTGAGAATGAATGCTCTTTCTTAATTCACCAGAATAGGCAACACTCATCAAATGATGTTGTGTAACATAGATGGACTGTATCCAAGCATGTTGACAATCTTTATCCAACCATCTTCCATAGTCCTCAGTCTGGAATTTTCAGCATGACCCATTCATTTAGAAACAGTACTCACATTCACAGCATTCCCCTGTATCACTCCTACTTGCTCAATCCAGTTTCCCTATCTTGGCCTTATGAGATTGTTCTTACTTCCTCCATTAATGATGAACACCATAATACATGAATACTAGATAGCTGCCAGTTAAGTGCAGTGAGCACTGATACTACATTTCAAAAGTACAGCACATCATTCTCCCTTTTCAATGTCCCATTTGTCCCCTGGAAAGAGAATCAGCTGTTGGCTCAAACAATGGGGCAAAGGCATCAGAGCGGATCTAACCATGGAATCAATCATGCTTATTAGGAGGAACCAAGGAAACAGTGAGACGTTTCCTGTCTGCAACACTCTAAATCAAAGATGTTACAGCTACACAATGGCCCAGGCTTGGGAGCCAAAATGAAGGGAATCTAAGCCAAGATGTAGAAAATGATGTTCAGAGAAAGGCTAAACTTTGATTGGGTTGTGTCCTGTCAGAGAGCGAAGACCCCATCAGTCCCCTCCATGGTCATTTGAAAATGCCAGTGTAATATGTGTGATCAATCTGACCCAAGGTTGGGTACAATACCATGTCAAACGACACAACAAACTCTGTGAAGCAGTTAAGCCAGTAAAACCTAATAATAACACATTAGAAGTAAGAAATGTATATGTTTATATGCCTCATAATGTATACTACCTGTTGGCTTTGAATCCAGTTCTAAATCTATGTTGTAGAAATAAACAGAATGTGCAATGTTTCTGGATCTAAATAAGGATGTATAGTATTTGGATGTGTGTTCTTTCCTAGATGTTTATACATTGTTAGTTCTTGAAACAAACACATCCCTCTATTTAGAAACCCCTAAACATTGTCTACTTATGAATTTGGACACTTCCGAGGGTCTTAGAGTACACAAAGCAGATGTTCATCATTGAACATAAAATTTGGCCACACAAACATGTTCTTTGTGTGAGCATCTGCCAAATTATAAATAGCGGAAAACACAAATCCTGATTATGTAACATCTTTGGATGAGTCTTCATCTAACACTCTGAAAAGGAATGTTGAACGTCAAGATTTACTGAAAATGCGTGGTTGCAAAGAACATTTTCTCAGTCATTGTGTTGTAGAGCAGTGACTCCCAAGTGTTCCTGTGCTGTGACCTGTCTAAGACCTTTCCGATTTCGTTACTCACAGAGAACTGAACTCTGACTTGAGATCTGTGTGCATAACTTTCATGTAAATCATGCATTGATGTTAATGGGAGATGAGAAGAAATGTTGAGCTATGCTTGTGGATCTCAACTGAATAAAGCCAGTGTTAGTAGCCACAACCAATGGTATGACGAACCAGCAGTGACCTACCATAAGGGAGACATGGGTCTAGACGACATTAGCCCCTCCCCTTAGTGAGTGCTGTGTGAGTGTGTGGACTGAGACACATGTTTGTGTGATACGCCATGCCTGAGGCCTGATTACCTGACAAAGATGACATCACTGCCCTGTAATTAAATCCATATGGCTCCTGTACTCTCTCTCCCTTCACCTCTCTCGTTCTCTCCCCCCCCCCCCCCCCCCTCCACCCCTCTCTCTCTGTGATCTCACTGCTGAAGTATGGCCTCCATAGTTCAAACGCCGACTTTCATAATAATTTGTGCCACACATTTACACTAGGCCTAACTTTTCCAAAGCGTGTGTTTATAGCTACTAGCTTGGTGTGCCTCATCTGTACTTTAAGTAGTGGGATCATCTTGAAGTAGGCTTCATAATTGGCTTACATGCTAAATATTTACTGATGGTTCTACCAGATGTATCTCTGTATCTCTCTCTCTCTCTCTCTCTCTCTCTCTCTCTCTCTCTCTCTCTCTCTCTCTCTCTCTCTCTCTCTCTCTCTCTCAGTGAACTGCAGCTGAGTGTGTGTGTGTGTGTGTGTGTGTGTGTGTGTGTGTGTGTGTGCGTGTGTGCGCGCGCGTGTGTGTGTGTGTGTGTCTTAATTTCTTCATAGTAGTCGTGTGGAAAGCCTAGTCCACTGGGTAGGCGTGTGTCTGCTGCCATTGCTGGTGCAGCTGATAATAATTACCTCTCAAGGGTTTGGACTTTGATACTCAGAAGCACTCAGGAGGACGTTCCAATGGCTGTTCACACAGACATTGTAGATTTCAAAGCCAGAGGCCTTGCAAATACCATGGATCATTACAAAACTCGTCAGCATTAACACTGACAAGTGAGGATCTGGATTGAGCGAGCCAGACCACAAACTATAAATTGGCCGGTCCCAAGTGTTGTCAGTGTTCATGCCAATTGAAGAGCAAGGCCTAAGCTCTATGTTGGGGATTTGAATTACTGGGGTGTGCAGGGTTGCTGGGCCGCCCCATAACAAACCAGGACACCTTTAGGTATTAGCATTGTTCTACTATTTTTTTTTGATCAAGATTTTCTATTGCTTTTAACAACACAACAATGACAGTACAGAACAAGAAAGGAAAGGAGGGGAAAAAGTAAAAGGGTAGTGTAGCGGACACGTCATAGGCAAATAGTAGAAATATAACACATTCCGGATTGGGGTATATGGAAAATCGAATTACAAAGTAGTCAAGTTGGACTTCCACGCATCAACTGTACTGGGCCTCGCTTTGTTCAATATGGCCGTTGTGCACTCAAGATTGTTCTACTATCTTTAAAGGCACCCACAAAATGCAACATGTCATTTAGGCCTATGCTCTGCCTATGACCACTTAAGCCACTATGTATCCAAATAATAGCACTACATTTTCCTAACTTGGCATTTTCCTCGCAATGACGACCAATCTCATGCTCAGACAATGTCTAGAGCGTCGCTTGTATGTCCCCAACTGACGAGTGCAGACGAAGCACACAAGGGATAAACACACATTACTGAGGGCCCCATTTAATGATCCTTCCACTTCCTCAGCTGTCAGGTGGAAGTCACTTCTCTGTCATTTATGTCTCCTCGATATCATCCTCCTGGATTAAATTAAATCTCAATGGAGTCAGAGGGCTCTAATCATGCTCACATGAGGACTCTAATCATGAACAGCAGCCTTTCCAGACCATGGGACCTTCGTTGTAGGTTATTACTGTAGCCCAAAGTTGACCTCTTGGCCCTAATCAATGTACAATGTAATGCTATTGGTGTATCACCCCAAAAATCTGTGTTTCATCCATTTTCATAAACTACTGGTGGAAATGAGTTGTCTTGGTGTAGCTACTGTAAACTGTTGTATAATTCAGTCAACCCGAATAATTATACACGTATTGTTTACTGTTTGGAAAAGGTGCTAAGGACAGGAAACTGCCTTTTCAGTTACACAGCCACTCCCTAAACTCCTACTGTTCACCTAACGACCACAAATGTCTAGTGTTCCTTCCAGCTAGGTCTCAGCTTGAAACAATACAGGGGTAGAATTTGTGCAATTAGCATACTTGTGCTTCAAAGGGTTCGCCACAGGAGCTGCATTCAATTACACTACTAATGTAAGCAACACTTGTTTACGCAAGCAACTGGGTATGATTGATTTGAATAAAGGCATATGGTGTTGTTTTTACGTAGAAGGGAGAGGGTAAATGAGAGGGTAAATACCCCGTTGTTACCCATCTCCGCTCACGTGGCAGTCAGCCACACAAAATAATCATATCAAATCATTGCAATTGTTTTAGGTGGAAAATAATTTCCTGACTCAAACGATAGTGCTTTTGACAAAAATAGCTAATTCTGCCATACACTTTCAATAATAACCCCTTCACTGGCAACGGACCAGACCAGGCAATACACACTGCTGCGTCAAAAAACTCCAACAAACTACTATAGATTCGAAGCATAGAATGACTTTCTGGATTATGGGTAAACTTCCCCTTTAAGGTATGGCCAGAACAACCTCATCTACGGTGACCGAGCGATCCAACTTCACATGGTTTATCACAGGAGTTGTCCCCCACTCCCTGCCTTATCGTCCTTGGCTGTCCAGTCAGCGTTTCCACTGCAGTGAGCCAACCAATAGTTTCAGGGCCTCCCTGTATACAGATAAAGATGTGAGCCTTTGTGTTTTAGCTGGAATGTAAATGTTAGTGATTTTGGTCGAGGCGTGACACTTGCTGGAATTCACTTAGCAGTGGCTCCTCTGCCTGAGCTGTGGTCTGTATGTTAAGGAGCTGAGGCTGTGGTTGTGTCTGAGTATGACATCATTCCCTCCCAGAGCTTCCAAAGGGATTGGATACTGTGGTTTGGGATCCTGCATGGAGCTCACTCCATTGTCTAGCTGCTTCCTGTCCAGGCTGAAGAGCTCTCGTTGAGTGTCAATTGTCAAAAAGCCAAAATAGCTGCCCATCATTTCTATTTCATCTGGCTCTAACAAGGCCCTTTCCAAAGACAACCTTCAACCCCTGTAGATATGAAATAATTGGATGGGTATAAGTGAGATGGTGGAAATCTTGATCTCTGATCTTGATCTCTAATTCTTTCAGATCTAAGTCTCTGGGGGGCAGGGGGCAGGGACCAGGTTTTGTTTCTGGACAAGGCCCAAGCTTTCCTCAGCTTTAGGCTTGTAATTGTGATCAAGCGTGCATCGGGGACTCCACGGCCACCGATCAAGTGGCTGCCTGACACAAGGATCAGCACTGAGTTATAAATGAGTGCTCCAATGGACTCACACTATCACGCAACCGGCCTCTTGAGTGATGTCATCGTCTGGACTGATACTGTTCTCACCTCAATGACAAGAGACAACAGATGGGTTGAATCTGCCCAGGCAGAGGGGGGAGGGTGGATTTGTGGGTGGAGTTATTCTGTATCTCTACAGTGGGAAACAAGAGAGATGAGAGAGTGTTCTGGAGTGTGGCCATGCTAGCCCAACCCACCCCAGGCCATCTGTCCCCTTTCTAAGGATAGAGGAAGGACTGCTTTTTTACAAAGTGGACGTTTTTTTGTCTGAGATGAGGGGTTGTGGAGTTAGATGACTGGGTTAAAGCTTTGGGTAGACCATAGGCATGTCTAATGATTGCTTATATCCAACTTCACATGTCAATACATGATGAACAATAACTTTTTAATGCTAAATGAAGACAAAACTGAAATCCTCTTACTTGGCCCCAAAAACAATTTAACTCCCTTGATAAGTCAGAGTTTACAAGTCTGGTTTCACAGACAAGGCTTAGGACTAATTCTAGACTAAAAAGCATCTTCAATGGAGATTTTACATTGAAAGTGTGATTTAGTCCAGGACTAGGCTTAAGCCTTGTCTGTGAAACCGGCCCATAGTGTTATCTTAGACTCTGATGATCTGAGTTTTAATTCCTACATCAGCAAGGTGATCAAAACAGCCTTTTTTCATCTGAGAAACACGGCCAAGGTGCGGCCGTTTTTAACTCAGCAGGATGCTGAAAAACTGATTCATGCTTTTATTTTAAGTAGACTTGACTACCGCAATGCAGTATTTACTGGCCTCCCCAAGAAGTCTATAGATGATCCCCAACTAATTCAAAATTCTGCTGCCAGGCTCCAGTCTTAACTGCTCTACACTGGCTCCCTGTATCGTTTAGAATTTACTTCAAAGTCCTTCTACTCCTGTTTAAAGCACTAAATGGGCTGGGACCAGACTACCTTACTGACTCGCTGACAACCTATACGCCCTGAAGAAAACGTAGGTCCTCTGCTACTGGCTTATTGGAGGTTACTATCAAAACCCAAATGAAAGTTGGTGGTGCTGGATTTATTAATTATGCCCCTAAACTGTGGATTAGGTTACCTCAAGAAATCAGGGAAGCAAGCTCAGTAAACATCTTTAAGCGCCAGTTAAAAATCTCTTAAATGTAACTTTTAATTAGCATTTTATCTATGTTGCTTTCTTTACTGATTTTATTGTATTGATCAATTATGGTTTAGTTGTTTTTGTTTTTATTCTGTTCCTTTTTCTTTCTTTTGTGCTGTATTCTACAGCACTTTGAGCTGCATTCTTATGTAGATAGATAGATAGATCTTTATTTATGTGTCACTCCTCAACAAACAGGTATGGTATAAAGAACAGCAACAAAAGGTGCATTAAAAAGTTGAGGACCACTCACATGGAGTTGTGAGACACAATACAATTCATAGCAATACAAATTAAAAACGTACATTCAAGTACTATTACACTTGAACTATTACACAACAAATACCATTGGCATTACAATAAAATACAATATGTAAAGGCAATGAAATAATTATGTAAAAAAAAAAGGAGGGGGCAGTTTATTGTGCGGTGCTCATGAAGGCTACTCTTCTTTGTAGGATGAGGTGGCAGGCCTTGGCACGTTCATTAATGCAGTGTTCACCAGCTAAAATGTTACACCATTTATTATGTATGAAAGGGACTATATAAATATTATTATTATTATTATTATTATTATTATTATTATTATTATTATTATTATTATTATTATTATTATACCGGTGCTCTGTCTTGGGGTTTACCACCAGGGTTGCATATCTTTCTTCTAGCCCGGCAACAGGCCTCATCCAACAAATCAAAGGCTTGATGATTTGTTGAGTACCGGTAGTTTGTATCAGGTGTGACAGTGAAGCCTGGAACAGAAATTGTGTAAGCCTTGAGGTACCTTAGAAGCTGAGAAACTCCTCACTACAAACAATCCTCTCCTGAATTTATAATGGATCTTCAAGTTTGGACACTTCTACTGCATGGCGCCAACAAAACGTAGCCAAGACTTGCTGAGCCCAAAAAACTATACTACAGTATCAGATTTTGCGTTATTTTGGGTAATCATAAAACTCGTAATATATGGGTTCTTGAAACGTGAGATCATGATGTTCTTTGTTTTAAAAATGACTGTGCTTTAGAAATGAGGTCATGCTATACTTAAAATAAATTAGAGATCCAGGCATACCATGTTTATGCATGGTTTTAGTCTTGGTGTGCCTTCTTGTCCAGACCATTTCTACCTTGCCTTTACATACTGAAACTTTATGGGTGTTGGCAAACAACTATTACATGATGTCACACCATTGATAGGTAGGATGAAGGAAGCACCGGAGGAGGTGGAGGAATGCTGGTTAATGCCCTCCATGTTGGCATCAAACATTATAAATCTATATTCCAACCTAGAAATTTGAGTATGATGTACATGTCTTGGAATGTGTGACCACGGTTGGGAAATGAATCGTTTGAGTAGTTTGTATTACTAGTATTACTATCTGCAGTATTGTCCTGATGGGCACTTTGTACAACCACCTTTTCCTGAATGGTTCACATGTGACTCTATGTGACTATGCAACTGTATTTGCAGTGACTAAAACTACTGTACATAGGACCATTATAATATGTCCTCACTAAGTGGAACAAACCAAAGCCCATATGGACTATTACATGTCCTTATCACTTGAGAGAGAGAGGAAAACACATTGAAAGTGAACAATAATTTTTAAAAACCAACCGAAGATGAAATAAAAGCTTTCATAATTACAAAATGTCAACCTTAGCTGCAAGCCAGCATCATTGATAAAATATTAGTGTAAAAACTTGACTGGTCCTCATTTTGACATTGATACTTCCCAGTTGGCTCTTTCTTTAGACCAGCTGAATAGCCTCTGAAACAAGATAGACTCCTTAAAAAATGTATTTGAAACCCTCTCTCTAGCCCCCACGCTTAAAAATCCCCATAAGGCACCTCTTTCATTGCCAGTGGATTACCTCGTTGATGACCCCCACACATTTATCCTGGCTCCTGCCATTTCATTATGGTCTGACCCTATGTTCTATGTCGGGGTAAAGAAAGAACGGATGGAGAACAGAGTCTGTTAGGGGGATATGATGATGGGTTGAATTTCATCATCCTAATCTTAAAGTGTAGTCAGTAGGCGTCACCTAATCCCACTCAGTTCCCCCTGGCCTCATGTTCTGTTTCTTTTCCTTTAATGTTACAAGCTGTGTCACACAAATTGCCCCCCGGTTATGTTTCACTAAGGCCTGTGTCGTGGGTTCTGTGGGTTCTGTGTCGTGTGTGCCCCTTAACCACTCAAAGCAACAAGGGAATAATAAGTTATCATCTTCCCACATCACTACTAACTAATTTGACAATAACTACAGATATTATTCAGTCTTGGAGAGAGACAGCATGGTTGAGGTTCATTGAGAATTTAGACTCTTTGTCTGTAATGGTTTGCCCAGAAACAGAACCGTATCAAAGATGGATTTCCTCTTTTCATTAGAATGTCCATGATCTTGTTTTCCTTAGTGCCGTAGTTGCTCTACTATTGGGCATTTTGTTTCTTATACAACTACAATAATTATCCATTTGGACCACTGGGCTTACTGTACCGTTGATTAAACACACTCAGGGTGGGTCAAGTCTCTGAAATGTCATAAATAGACTGGATTCGGTTTTATGTTTTACATTTTTTATGTTTTACATTTCTGCCATGTACTCTAAGGATCTTGGTGGAAGATCACAGATTTAAGTATTTTTTCACTAGCGCCACATGACAAGCTTGTCTGGATTGTATTGTTTTGCCATCATAAGTAATTATTAAGTTTGCCCTATCATCAGTCACAAACCAAACTGTATTGTATCTTAATGCTCATTTGGAACATCACATTTATTTTCAGCCCCTTTTTCAGTATGTTCAAACAGCTAAACAAACATTTACCATACTAGAAAAAAGTACTGTATATATTTTCATGCTCAATGTAGCCAATTTTGACAATGTTTTTTTTCCATATGATGTTAAATGTATGCAAACGTTCTTCATCAATCATCCCAAACACCTTGCACTGAGCCTGAACGAGAGAAGAAGAGAAAGATATTTAAGACACTACTGTGGCTCCTATTTCCCTGTTTCTGACATCCAGGCCCAATATGCAATGGGACAGGGTGGTCCCTCTGACAGCTCTGCATTGTTTCTTGCCAAACAGTCGATCCCCAAAGTTTTAGTTTTGGTTTCTATATCACGTCCTGACATTCAACTACCTCTGTCTCGACAACTTCTCCGTAGGCTTCAGGATATGGCCTTGAATTAATCTCTCCCATCGTAACCACAAACTCAACCCCCTGTCTCAGTTTCAGTTGTATTCTACTTGGACTTGCAACATTGAAAAGTGTAAAATGAAAATCTCCTGAGTTGAGAAAGGAGGGTATGAGAGGGATGTTAGATAATAGGGTAATAGAAGACTGACCTAACTTCTCAAACAAAGGACTGCATTCACACCGAACAAGTAAACAAACTTGATGATTTTGACACCCATGTTGAGTCTGCGTCATCTAAAGAAGTAAATTGAACCCCCCTTCCCTATAAATGCTAGTAATTAACAGTGTTCCCGCCTCAAAATCTATTGTTTCCTAAAGTTTAGCGCAAGTTACGAGGTCTATTTTAGATTTTACACAAGCCTAATAAACATCACATTGCTTCTGTGTTGATGGGATGACCCACTGAATCATCACTGAATCATCACTCTCATGATTCGGAGTCTGAATAATGTCCATTTAAAATGGAATTGTAGTATGAACATTTTTTGTCATTTATGCAAAATGAGTGATAATGCGTAACTGAGTGGAGTTTCTAACTATGTACTGTAACTTTAGTTTTACAGCCTGGTGAGGGTTGGCTCAACTGAGCTCCCATCCAAAAGGGGATATGAGGTCATACGCTGTGATGAGATGGAGTTCCTGTGAAGGGTGTCATCTGCAAAGTTGTTGCCAAACCGGTGAACAAGAGCAGTTGACATTAACCATTACGCCTTACATTAGGGGTGACTTATGTCAAAGAGAAGCAAAATCGGGCTAGGTTACCCTAGTTGTCCAACATGAGTCAGCCCTTCTTCTGAACATTTTCATGTCACTTTGGCATGCCTTGTTACTGTCATTCTACATGACAGAAAACTGAAATTAGAGTGAGAGAAAATGGCTTCCTCAACATTATCTGTAATCTGTCACAAAGAGAGAAATGTTGCCACATTAATTATATAATAATAAATTGTTTACACAATTCAGCCAGAGCCGGCCTGAGGACGCATTCACCATGATAAGAGTTTTCAGATGGCAGTTCTGGGCCTATTTCCCCCCCACAATTCACTCACTATCTTGACACCATGTTGGCTAAGACTAAAAGCATAGGTCATTGTTCAGACATAGCAGCTGCCAGTTTCAAGGACGTAATGTCCAAGTTCTCCTTGTTGCTTCCTTCTAGTCTGACAATACAGGATAAAAAATGTACCTACACTTCCCTTTACCATGTTTTGCAAGTCATACTTTCAGAGATATCCACTTAAACAACTGCAGTTCTTAAACCAGAAAGCCGATCTTAGAGGGTAAAAGTATCCTGAACATGTAATGCCTGGGATGTTTGCTCCTCTGTAGTAATTCAAGACTTATCTTCACTGGCTGGCTCCAGCTTTGGCAGAGGCACTACATAGTTCAAAGCAAGTGCATAAATGTAATGCATTCTGTGCATATACTGAAATGTTTTCATAGTCTCCTTGAGTTGTTTTCCCCCAAAACATGTTACACATGCGTTCTGTACCATGCACTGCCTCTTTTTATGCACAGGATTCATTGGCTCATTTACCGCTTTATAAGGTCTACATAAATGTTGAACAAATAATTCATAAGCAGACCTTCAACAAAACAAAACTATGTGTGACCTGGAACATATTGAAGTGCATTGGCCTCCATGAATGACAAAGAAAATAGCTCTTTCACTGAATCCTAACGGCTGTACCTACTTAAGGAGGAAAGAATCCGTTGACACAAGTGACAGTGACACAAACTTGGCAGATCTTATTTGAGTGCTTGAGAAAAGGGAGAACAGTTATGCAGAGAATGAAAATGCTGGGGGAGATTAATACGCGATATGTAAAATACTTGGATGCTTCATTATACAGATAAATAACCAAATTGTTCCTTTTTGTTTTCAACTTAAAATATTATCCCCTGCATAGGGCCAATACGGTAGTTGTTTTCTGACCAAGTGACCAGACCAGGAAAAGCAATATTAAGTGTGGATCCATCCACCCACAGCATACCTATGTGTGACCTATGTGTGACCTACAAGCCAATGGGTCTCTACCATGTTTTGGACCTCTCTCTGTGACCCATTTGCTGCTTTTCGAGAGACGCCATCCAGTCTGATAACCAGGACTGATCTGTAGCTTTAATCCCTGGGTATTTCTTACAAGGCTTTTCTCTTTAAAGACTGAAGAAGGGGGAAAATACGAGCTGTGAGTATGTTCTCTGAGGTCTGCAAGACTAATCACTGCATACTGTCAGTGAGATGTAATCACATTACGCCATACAATGATGGCTCCCCGGACCTAATTACTGCACATTTACCACACATTTACAGAGGTAACAGAAGATCACTGACAGCATCACACACTAAGAAAAGCATACACTTGTAAAACAGGCATTTGATGTTGATCTATCATCATTATGTCCAGGGTTTTCCTCATAAATCATCCACATACATATTGTGCAAAATGATCTAGGACAAGCCCAGCTAGGTATAAAAAAGATGAGAATGAAGATGGAAATAATTATGGACTTGGTGTATTAAGTATAGCAGAGCCGGCCATCTGTTCGAATTAGTTTGTCTTAATGGAAGTATTAGCTCATTCCCCCTTTAAGTGTCTACTCCTTAAATGATGTGGTTTGTTTTAGATTTTGACAATGGTACCTATCTTCTCCTTTTTCCATTAATTGGAATTGAGACACAATCAAATACATAAATATATACATACAGACGACATGGGAGGTGGGATGTGGACTCATCTTGGCATAAGGGCGTTTGGGAGGTCTGATAATGTCTGACAAACATATATTTGTTTTGTCACTTGAGCATTAGATTTACAGCAGGTTCTCCCGTTGAAATAACTAACTTGAATGGAATTGACTTCATCTTTATGAGAAGCAGAGTTCAGAGGCGCACAGTTTAATCCAAGTGTTCGTCTTATCATCATGTCTGAACCTCTGTTTTGGCTTAGCTTCCTATGGCCAGGGGAATGGGACAATCCACTCAATATCTGTCTGGGGAGGAAAGACTGTTGGCAGACTAGTCTGAGTTAGGTCACAATCAGGAACTGGCTCACTTTTTCCAATCAGTCCAACACCATGCCTGTGTGACACAATGACAGTATGTTAAGACAGAGAAGAGCAGCTAAAACTGGAAATACAGTGAATCGTGGTTGTTTTGAACAAGATTGTTTGAACAACCATAAGAAGATTAAAGAAGATAAGTATCTTCAAAACGGCCTGTGAAAAGTGGCTATCATGGTATTTTGATATTTACCCTGAGCTTCATCATGACAAGTGCATCTTGAATACCAAAAACGTCCACTGTGTGTTATTTCAATAAAGGACTTTAAAGACAGTTTTCATTGAAAATCTATGTTAGGCTTTTCAGTTAGTATAACAAAGGACACCAAAGTATACAACTACATTATTTTAATACTGTGCAAAAGCATATACATCTTCTAAATACTGAAGAATTGGGTTGATTGGCTTCAGAAATGTCATACAATTATTGGGATATTATGGCAAGCAAACAAACATAATGCTCTCATGATCTTATACTGTACTTGTAAAAACTCTAACTGCTAATAGGAATGCTGAATTTCTAAAGCCAACATTTTATCCATCCTGTTTCCCAGAAGTGACGTTCAAAGATGTAGTGATGCAACAGGAAATGAGCCATGGGTTGATGTGAAAAAGTATATTCAGAGGAGAAGGAGCCAGTGAATGTCTCATACTTGTGTGATTCCTGACCTCAATATACTCCTGTGGTGGGTATTCACTGTACGACACCACATGATTATACACATTTCAAACAACGTCATTGATAGCTTGCTGGGGGTATGCCTTTCAGCCTTTTTCCTTCCAAGAACTTGACCTATTTCCACTGGGAAGGTCATGCAGACATGTGGAGGTAGTGAAAAGATCCCAATCTATTGGTGATTGATTTGTGCATAAGCCAAAGCAGGCATACAAATATATTGCAATTGAAATGCCTACTGTACGTGCCAAATCCACATCACATTTTCATCTGTGCAGAGTCTAAAACAATTGTTTCCCCCAAAACAAAACAAATAAGATTTAAAGGGTAAAGATTTTATGTTTTGTAGGTTTGTTGATAAAAAAACTTTGCACTGGCGCAAACACCTGATGAATTTCACTCTCCATCCTGAAACCCTACATTGCAATTCCAAGCAAAAATGTTCAGTGAAAACATTAAATGGTCCAAGAATACAGGTGTGCAATTCCCGACAGTCATACTTCAGAGTCTAGGCTGGAGGCACAGGAATCAAATTTGTCAGCAATCGGTGATTAATGTCTAAGATGTCTGTCTTTTCAATGAGCTTTAAATTATAGTATCTAAATCATGCAGAAGTAGTCAGAATGAGGACATGGATCCTGCTTGTGCTTGCTGCAGAACACAGGCAACAGCTAGCTGACAACTTCCTTAAACATAGTAGATAAGCAAGCACATACATATGAAGTTCATAGCCTACCCTGCTCTGTAATCTACCGAGAAGGGACTGGTCATAAATAATAATGAATTCAAGATAGCAAATCAAAGTTCAATGTTCTATCTTAAAGAACAGGGCGGGTCTGGATAATACGAATCCTAGCAATGATGGCATCACATTGGAATGTTCCAGATGTACCTGAATGATGTCATCATCAAAGCCTCTGTGAGTTGGGAATGTCGAGTGGTAGCGAGAGCTTTGCCCATCTGACTACAGTGTCAAACTAACTGCCACTGTGTGTTCCTTTGTGCCATAAAGTGGACACTTCTTAATCTCACTCCACCAAAAAAGATTTCAGACCTGCATATCTCTTTGTAAGTCTAATGAAGCTCACACCATCCATGCCTAACCCTGTCCTCATCAAGTTCTAATAAAGGAGCTACAGCTTAATTATACATTTTTAAAAAGCATTTTACATTATACCTGTCTCAAATTGTGTATGTGCTATATCCGCTGTGATGAAGGTTAATATACAAAATATTACAGTTTTTCCCAATTGCTAAAACACAAAAGCCAATTCTCTAAACCAAATGACCAGTTCTCTAGAGTTAAGGTTAGGGTTAGGATTAGGGGTAGGGTTAGGGTTAGGGTTAAGGTTAGGGTTAGGGTTAGACATGCCAGCATGTACCAAGTCACCCTAGCACCTAACCCTAACCCTAGTTTTCCCACATGTACCGTATTCCCACATGTACCGTAACATACATACTGTATTTTCTGTAGATTTACATACTGTTCATATGAAACACACAAATCTATGAATGCCCAAGATTTGGATTCTTAATAGGACTAGATGTTAAAATCCCTAAATAATTAGGGGGAAAAAAAAAAAAAGTGCTTTGGCAGTTGTGGAAAAAAAAGAACATTCTCACACACTGAACATTGTGTTTTCAGTTGTTTTGTTGTAGTCTGTAATGATGCTTATAGTGTTTACATTTTTGCAGGCTTTGAGCAGCTGTTTTGGTGTGAAGGTTTGAGTTTTGAAGAGAGAAGGTGTGGTTTTGTTTATGTAGCTTTAGAAAAGTGTGTTGTGTTTAGAGTTTTGGGAAAATGGAGGAACGTTTTGTGAAATGTGTTTTAGCAATTGAGAAAAACTGTATTATTATTATTATGATTATTGTTATTATATAATAATAATAATAATAATATACAACACGCCTACATTTCATTAGCCTCAAATAAACTACCTCCTGCTGCTCCCTGTTTTTTTGCGGTACACCATGCATGTCATGAAATGCAAGAGATTTAGGTGGTCATAAAACATTACCTTCCTTTCAGTTCCTGCAAAACAACAAAAGAGACAGAGTGAGTTAAATGCCTACCCTGTATGCAACACGTCTGTGTGTGCTGAAGTCATGTTTTCGGCAACATCTGCTGATGGTTAGAGGGGCTGCTCTCACTCACACACCCCACTCCTGCTCATACCCAGCGCGCAGTGAGGTCATCAGGCCTGGATGCGGCTTGATAGCCAATTAATCAGCGGCGGGGGGGGGGGTTGCTTGACCTCCCCCAAACCCTCTCACCCCTAAAGATTAACATGCTTTTTGGGGTTTCCAGGGAGGGGTCACCCAACTGTCGGAGGCTCACTGCCATGAAACAAGGTCAAAATATAGAAGGAGAGAGAGAGGGAGGGAGAGAGAGAGGGAGGAGGAGAAAGAGAGAGAGCAATAGAGAGAAGGAGAGAGAGAGAGAGAAAGAAAGAGAGAGAGATCTGATGTCCGTTCCCAAATCCTGCTACACATAGCCCTCAGAGTATGTAATCACAGTCACTGCTTGCCAGGGCCCAGAAAGGAAATGATTACATCCAGCTAAAATGCATCATACAACAATGGATTAACAAGCGTGAAATTAAAACCTGGTGGTGTACAGTGCTCTTCAAACAGGCGAGACATGGCCAAAGCGAAGTGCTTTGATAACAGAGAGGGTTATTGTTGCTCTCATCAGAGGAGTGATAAGTGGTTAGTCTATATTCTGTGCTTTTGAAAATTAATTATTTTTTTTAAATGTTAGTTTTTTTTCCCACCCTCTGTGACATTGTTTTAGAAGGACTGCCGTAGGAACAGAAGCTGCAACACAACCTGCAGTATGAGGCCCTTAAATGGGGGGATGACCGCTGCAGTGTTTACTCAAGTTGCTTTGGGGAGCATATTTAGGCATCCAGGATAGTTTTTCTATTTTGGGGAGAAAGATGTTTGGCTCAACAAAAGCCTTTTTACCACTGGTTTATTTGCCCATGTTGGTAAAAATGGTCAACACAAGACAGATGATATATTTACAAGCCCATGTATAGACATTCTGTCCTAATCCCCCACCCTCTATGTAGTCTTCTGCCCATGTTGTTCTGAAATGTATGAGAGTCCCTGTATTGCTTGTTGTGTTGTTTTGGATGTAGGGTGACCTACTGCATGTGTTACGAGTAATGGTAGTGTTTACCTACATGCAACATATTTCATATACTGTAATTGACACATACTGCTTGAGTTGGTGTAGGTGATAAGGTCAGGTGAAGGTACAGTAGAGAAGAAGACAGAGGGAGTGGAGCTGAGGATGTGAAGGTGACCATGTGTCTCACGATAGTGGATGTGTACAAGGATGGCACGCCTATAGTTTGACACTATCTGTACCAAGCATCACTTTGCTGCTTTTGTTTGGTTTGAACAAACAGGCAAACACTTCCACTTTCAGTTATGGCCCATTAACTGCTGTTAGTCATGGTACTGTATTTACGAGCCTATGAGATATGATTGTAACTGCATGGAATCCTTACATATTCTCAAGAATAACTGACCTGGTAGATATTTGATAGTGTGTAGCAGTTTAATATAACTTTAAATTACCCCGGTTACACCAATGAAAAGTATAATCTATCTTTTGAGGATTGTCTGGACAAACAACCAGGGGTTGAACCAGGTAAGAAAACACCTCAGTGTTGCGCACATGTATTATTGTAACAGAGCACTTCGCTAGAGCAACAGAACACTGTACCAGAGCTAAGACAGATGTAGAAGGCAAATATAGAAACGTCTTTCCTGGCTTGCTTGCATACATACAGTATGCACTGAAGCTGAAATCTGGATGTCCTCTGGAAGGCTTAGAAAAAAAAAGTCAAGTAATTTCCATGGTGACCTGACATCTTGTTGAACATGTGCTATGATTAATGCCTCTCCCAGCCATTGTGGTCCTTTTTCTCTAGTATAAATCTTTTGCTTTTTCTCACAGAAGTAATTATCGCAACCCTGGACAGAGAGGCTATTTTTAATGGCAGCCTCTCCTTTCTGACACGCTCTGTGATGGAGCCCAGTCCCCCATCCCGCCCATCATGCCAAGTTAAATACACTGATCGGTTCTGATAATGTGGGCATCACAATTAGGTCAGCTTGGCGGGCTGATTGCCATGGATATTTCCCTGAGAAATAATTTGATGAGCGTGTAATCTTGCTGAGGCAGGCAGCAAGGAGTGAAAGTCACACTGTGCTGAACATACACTCCACAGACTATTCCGGTTTACACAGATTGATTCTGAAGGATGTTTCTGCCTCAGCACTCCCTGCTAGGGGTTGAATGTTCCTGTTCAGAGTGGATGCTTAACTGTGGATCTCCCTGACTTCAGACTGACATGTCCATATAAAGACATGACTTCAGCTCACAGTAGGCCAGAGAGTATATGTTTTTTGGGTTTAAGAGGGATCTTGCAGTGATCAACAATGGCAGCGGCAGTTTCATTTTTGGCCAAGTTATCGAGTTACACCCCAGCATTCACTAACTGCCAACTGCTGTCAGATGTCTTGGTATGTTTGTCCAAAATAAGTGTGGGTCATGTATGAGTTATTACGCAATGAATGCTTATAATAGGGATGAAGAAACATTTTGTCTGTGGATTTGTTGTGTGTTTTGTTTGTTAAGTCTTCTCGGAATAGCAATCAATGTTGTTATTGTATATATCACAATACATATTTCAAAGTGTTTCTTTCACAGCTTTTCAGGGTTTGACTAATTGTTCTCTTGAAACAAATAAAGTCTTTGGATTGCATTGCCAATTCAAAGTTACTTGTCACAACACAGCTTGGGTTAGCTCATATTTTATGTGAGGATAACTATTCAAAGGGCACCTGGCGAGTGATACATTTGATCATTTACCAAGCTTTTGGTTTTAAGCTCCTGTCTCCTGGAGGGATGGGGGTGAGGCTAATTGAGAACAGATTACAGAGAACAAATGAAGTTTGACAGACTGACATTTAACTATTAATAATGCTCCATCAATGCATGATTTCAAGTAACGGTTTTCCATAAGTTACATCCATATCTGAAGTCTGGACATTAAGTATAATCATCATGTGTGTTGTATGTATAGAAACAGCAGTGCTGTGTCATACTGCATTCCCAATGTTAACTCCCTGTTCACTACTTTTACTTTCACATGTAATCCTCACTGACCTTTCTCTCTCCTGCTCCAGCAGGTTGGTGAACTCGTCACTCTTCTTTATGAACTCTCCGTGGTTCCTCTTCTCATCGTCCAGCTTGTACAGAGCCTGCTTATGGGACTGCTCAGCCATGAGGAGCTGCTCCAGCATGCGCCGGTGGGTTTCCTTCTGCTTCTCCACCAGCTTGTCCAGCTATGGGACCACACACAGATTGTCAGTTCTTGTGTGCGGACTGAAATCGACCAGGGTTGGGCTCCTTTCAACTTTGAATACACCCAGGTGAAATGAAATGAAATTCATGAATACAAAAATAAATGGACAATTGATTTACATGTAGCATTACATGAAAATAAATGTAACTGATTCATTTAAAGGTAGACTCTGGGATATGACGTCACGCCAGTGAAAACAGAGCAACTTTCATCAAAGACCCTGTCTTTGAGCAAGTCCGCTCATTTCACTGCCCTCCGTCTTAAGATGCGCTCTGCGCTACAACATGCTCTATTCTCTAGTCTGTTGCATCTCCTTCTTTGAAAGTCTCTGACAGCATCGCCTCACTCGTTTTGCTATGACTTCATATCCTCCATATCCCTTTAATTAAACTTTAAACTCTGATATTACAGTTTTTCCCAATCAAAAGCCAATTCTCTAAACCAAATGACCAGTTCTCTAAACACATTTAATAAAACTAGCTCCTATTTGCCAAAACCATAAACACATTTCACATGAAGACACAATTCACAAAACACAATCCTCCTTTTCTCATAAATCTAAACACATTTTGTCTTGCTAAAACACAAGTTGCAAAGAACTCTGCTCAAATACTCAAATTAAAGCTCATGTGATGCAAAATGCTTGCCACAGTCAGCAAAATTTGAACACAATGAACACACCTAGCTTCATTCATTAAACATAACGACTCACAATTTAAGACACTTGTTGCAAATGATTGTGGTGTGTGTGTGTGTGTGTGTGTGTGTGTGTGTGTGTGTGTGTGTGTGTGTGTGTGTGTGGTATAGTTCCATAAATAAATAAATAAAACATCACACCCTGAACATTGTTTTCAGTGAGTATTGTTGTGTGTAATGGATCCTCTGTAGTGTTTGCATTGAGTTGTGATACAGTACAGTAGTGTACATGTTACGGTACATGTGGGAATACATGTACTGTGTATGTGGTATAGTTCCATAAATAAATAAATAAACATCACACCCTGAACATTGTTTTCAGTGAGTATTGTTGTGTGTAATGGATCCTCTGTAGTGTTTGCATTGAGTTGTGATACAGTACAGTAGTGTACATGTTACGGTACATGTGGGAATACGGTACATGTGGGAAAACTAGGGTTAGGGTTCGGTGCTAGGGTGCTAGGGTTAAGGTTAGGGTTAGGATTAGGGGTATGGTTAGGGTTAGGGTTAAGGTTAGGGTTAGGGTTAGACATGCCAGCATGTACCAAGTCACCCTAGCACCTAACCCTAACCCTAGTTTTCCCACATGTACCGTATTCCCACATGTACCGTAACATACATACTGTATTTTCTGTAGATTTACATACTGTTCATATGAAACACATACATCTATGAATGCCCAATACTCTACAGTGATATATTCTGAGAACAGATACTGTAAGGTTTCTAAAAATGTGCTTTGGCAGTTGTGAAAAAAAAGAACATTCTCACACACTGAACATTGTGTTTTCAGTTGTTTTGTTGTAGTCTGTAATGATGCTTATAGTGTTTACATTTTTGCAGGCTTTGAGCAGCTGTTTTGGTGTGAAAGTTTGAGTTTTGAAGAGAGAAGGTGTGGTTTTGTTTATGTAGCTTTAGAAAAGTGTGTTGTGTTTAGAGTTTTGGGAAAATGGAGGAAAGTTTTGTGAAATGTGTTTTAGCAATTGAAAAAAACTGTAACTTACTGGACTTCTAAATTGTAGGAGTAATAGTATACATTAGTATCCACATGTGAAACAAATACTCATTGCAATTTCTAAGTTTTAAAACTTTGTTGAACGAGGCACCTAAAAAGTATGCTTAATATTCAAGCTCAGCCTGGCTACTGGTGTGGTTGATGCTATGGCTTTCATGCTGAACTTTGACAGAAAAACTTTCAGTTTACCTATCTCAAGCCTTGTTAATGGGCAGGGCTCTGTCCAGTACTTCACTGACCAAATGCAGACATGTTATTGAGATACGTGTGTCTGACTGTATTATTCTTTAAAATGATCACATTCGCTGAGCGCTTAGAGACCTCTAGTCTCCATTAGACGTGGCCATTACCTCAGCCATGGGCCTCTCGTAGATATCCTCCTGAAAGACATCACCCTTGCCCTGGATGGTGTCTCTCTGCAGGGCCTGCAGTACTTTCTGTGGGGTGACGAAGCCATACTGGGCCTCCAGAAGGGCTAGGTCGATTTTCTCAGCCTTCAGCACCGTGATCACCTCATCCCTGGCCTGCAGGGGGAGATTGAGAAGAGGAAACAGTATTATCAGAAGAAATCAGGTCCCACAGATTGTGCAGTCTTTTGCTCCAGCCCTGCATAAACACATCTCATTTGACTCATTGAAGGGGCAACCTGGGATTGGTACATGTTTTTTTTTACTTTGAAATGATTGATATACAGCCATTGATTCTTGAATAATATAATTTATAAATGCCTCAAGAGCTTAGTTAAAATCTTCACCAGAGCACAACGTATAAGCTTGTTTTACTCCATTCTTTTAGCCAGTATACTAGAAATCATTTGTGCATAGGCCTCTTTGTAGCACCAGAATTAATCTACACTACCCTCCCAAAGACCTCTTTCTCTATCCCTCCATCTCTCCAGACCCTTTCACTATTCATCCATCTCTCCAGTGATTTCTAGCCCTCCATCTCTCAAGACCCTCTCTCTTTCCTCTCTCCATGTCTCCAGCTGCCTCTGGTCACGCTCCATCAAAAAGCCATGGGAACGAGTGCCGTTCCACTTCTCCAGCCAAGGTCACCATGGCTCAGCCGTCTGCAGGATGGATCAGACATGAAGTCTCAGGATTTATAAAAGGTGGGGAGATGTGCTGCTCTTCTTTAATGGGTTCCTCTTGTTGGTTCATCTCATTTTATAGGTCTCCCTGCTATGGATGCATGGACCATCCATCACAACGGGGCTACCCTGGCTCACTGATGTCCAAACACTCCCCAGCTGTTCTCTGTCCATTAGCCTGAGGCCTCGACCCAGGCTGCCCACACGGCCCAGTGTAACCCTGTTAAAGACTACTCACAGCCTAGTATATCCCTTTTAAAGACTACTCATGGCTCAGTGTAACCCTGTTAAAGATTACTCATAGCTCACTGTAACTCTGTTAAAGACTAGTCATGGCTTAGTGTACCCCCATGACTCAGTTCCCCCACTGCCATCCTCTCTAGACAGTTCCACACCCATGAACCATTCCTCACCTGCAGTTCTCCCTCCAACATGCTGAGCAGAAACAGCAGGTCGTCACGGGAGAGGTTGCCCTTCCCGCTCGCTGTCTTATCCTTCCGGCTACTGCTGCTTCCACTGGTACTGGCACTGGTACTAGTGCTGGTACTGCCGCTCCCTGTCTTATGGTTCCTCTGGACAGTACCCGTGTCATCCGGCGGCTCTCTGTGTCTGGTTCGTCCCCCTGCCCTGCCTGAGGGCTCCTCACGCTCTGCCACCCGCCGCCGTGAGCGTGCCCGGTGCTCTGCCAGCTTGGCCTTCGCCGCGTCCTCAAGGCTGTTGCTACGGGAACGCATCGTTGTTTACCTGTGAAATGTACAGTGTGGGAAGAGATTGATTAGTGTGCTGTTGGGTAGGACCAGTGACAGCTGGGCTGTGAACGGTGTGATCTGTTGAGCCTGCAGCTACAGTCGTCCCTGCGTTGTACAAGACTGTGGTAAGGCTTAATCACTGACTCATGACAATGGTAAAGAAATGAATGCTGGGACAACCAACAGCTCCATTCATGCATTATTTACAGTTTTTCAGCAAGGCACAAAGCAAATGTAACCCCCAAATGAAACTGGGCTGAAAAGAAAACCTGCTCAGGCCAATCGCTGGTGTTTGATCTGAGAAAAAGCACCCGAAGGCATTATATCATCAAAGTTGTATTAGTGGGGCTGGTCTGACAGTTTATGAGCAAGAGGGATAGCTGCGTGATTGCATATGTACACTGTAGGCAAGGCAAGGAATGATTCAGGCATGATGTCATCCCGCAGTCAAAGACTGCCACGACAGATCTTACTCTGAAATCTGGGCTCCAGGCGAAAGCCATATCCGTCAGTGTTTGCTCACACCATCACAATGCTAAGTTGCTAAGTCCCTGGAGGTTAGTGTTGTAACTCCGACCTTCCGTCATCCTTCATGAGAGTTCTGCTGATGAGTAACTTGCATCAGTAGAACAACACAATCAGCTCAAACCCAAATTAAACACAGCAATTACTCGCTGGAAGTCGGCCTAAACTTAACGGCTCAAACTTGCAAAGGTAGATTCGGTATCCGAGTTAGGATTGCACAACAGCTCAAGAGTTCAAACCAGGTCAGAGGCAAAATCTGACTGGCACTGTGTTGCGTGTTTAATATCTCCAATCTCTTTGATTGAACTGGAAATGTGTCACACTGTTGGCAGTATGTGTTAATGTGAGACTGAAATAGAGCTCTCTGTAGCGTCTGGAATATCTCCATTGCCCTCTGTAACAATGTACACTCACTATTCAGACAAAGCTTGGTGTTTTCAGAGTAAACATTACCGCTGGCCAACGCCACTGGTCAGTGTTGAGTTTGACAGTTACTGTTACATTACTCTAATGGTCTTAGTGCTGGGAAATCTATACTAGGTTCAGTAGTCACTTTTATTTATGATGATGTTATTAATAATATTAACCCTTGTGTGGTTTTCACTTTTTGGACCCTTTCGTACTCTTCGGGTCAAGTTGACCCGGGACATCATTGGGGTTTTGAAAGCACTTTTCCTGACACGGTGCTCCTAGTCCCAATGGTGACCCGTACAAGGGAGTATGCTCAGGGTGCAAGATAGCCCCAAAATAGCCCATAATATTAAAGAGCGCCTCCTGTGGGCACAAACAGGTACTGTACCCATTAATGCACAATAGGTACTGTGTTCACATTCAAAAGTGTATATTTTGTTCTGGTGGACCTAGGGGGCTGCCCTTTGGAGGGGCTGGAGCAGAGGGTGCCTAATTATAACCCTCAAAGTGTCAGACCCCTGGGAATAGGTGGGGCCGAACGGCAGCATGATGAGTAGAGGCGTTTTTACGCACATGATGCTCCTAACTTCCACTAAACAAAATCCACTATAATAAAGACTTGGTTGTCATAAATCATACTTATCTAGGAAAAATGTAAATGAAACAATGTTTTTATTGATGTTTATTATTTTGAACTTATATTCTCAATTGATTTTCAAAGCATTATAATCAAAGCTGTAAAAAATACAGGTGATGAACAAGAATAATGCTACAAATGCTGAAACACAAAACATGTGGAAGGTACACTGTTTTAGTCACTGAAATAACACTGGTTACAATTGTGTGTGCATGGGCATGTCTGTCTACACAACACATGAAGTACAGCATTTGACAGTATGTGTACCACAAATGTACTTTTTGCAGTTGCTGCATGTGGTCCCTGTCTTTGTGTCCTTTGAGGGTCCACACACCTCGCAGCGCTTCCTCTTTTTGCCATCGGCTGCAGTCTAGAATAATGAAAAGACTTAGTTCAGGAAATTTTTTTCCACCACGTCTCCTAATACTCTAAATCACTCACACACACACACACACACACGCACACACAGACACACACACACACACACACACATATTTACATTTACATTGAAAATGTTGGCATTTAGCAGACGCCTTATTTCAAAGCGACTTACATTTACCAAAGCGATCAATACATTTGACTAAGCAAGTGAATCAACACAGACACACACACACACAAACAACCGCAACAGGACACTTACCTCAGGCACTGGAGATTGTGGTTATGTGGGTTGTGCAGGTGGAGCATCTGTAATCCTCCTCACTATGGCTAGAGAAGTTGGGGTCCTGGGCATATGTTGTCTCCTTTGGATATGCGGTGTCACCAGTGCCATACCTAGCTCCTCAAGGAAAAGACGTCGTCTTTGGAGCTTCCTTTGGTTCCAGTCTGGGTTGACTGCCATCCAGATTGAAAATGCATTGTAGGCTGAAACATCCAGGATGTTGAAGAAGATCACGAGAGGCCACCGTAGAGTTCTTCTTTGGCAGCTGTAGCAGGCCAGCAGCTTGTCCAGGTTGTCTACTCCACCTTTGGTGGCGTTGTAGTCAAGTATGACCTCTGGCTTACGGTCCTCCCGGCCACTGATTCTTCCATCCCTATGTAGAGTGCTCATGAGCATCACATTCTTGCCCTTTTTTGGTATGTAAGACACCAGGGTAGTGTTGGCTGTAAACACAAAGTTGGAGGAATGGACTGGCCTGTTCTTCACATTTAGAAACTGGGGTGGGAGCTCCGT